>NC_090067.1:11878814-11893137 GCF_038355195.1 Osmerus mordax
CCAGAAAGTGCAACTGAATTCATGGTGTTTGTTTTCTCTCTTTCGTTTTTTTTACCATTCTGTTTTTGGCTCAACAGGCTGTTTCTCATGCTAGTCAAATACACAGACATCACTTCAGTAAATATGCATGTGTCTGTGTATTTGAAGGAGAAGAATGTGGGTAATCTGTTCAAGGGCTCTCCACCATGACCAACCTCATGCCTTTGACTGAACACAAAACCAGGTTCCCCTCTCCCTCCGCTGGAATCGTTGTAAATCACTGGAGTCTGTAGTAAACCACCTCACACTGGCTAAACCACCCCGATCTCACACGCTCACACTGGCTAAACCACCCCGATCTCACACGCTCACACTGGCTAAACCACCCCGATCTCACACGCTCACACTGGCTAAACCACCTCGATCTCACACACTCACACTGGCTAAACCACCCCGATCTCACACACTCACACTGGCTAAACCACCCCGATCTCACGCGCTCACACTGGCTAAACCACCCCCGATCTCACACGCTCACACTGGCTAAACCACCCCGATCTCACACACTCACACTGGCTAAACCACCCCGATCTCACGCGCTCACACTGGCTAAACCACCCCGATCTCACACGCTCACACTGGCTAAACCACCCCGATCTCACACACTCACACTGGCTAAACCACCCCGATCTCACACACTCACACTGTCTATCGCTCCTCACATCTCTTCAAAGGTCAGCTTGCTCAGATGCCATAAACAAATGGTCTGGCTAGGTGATCGACAGTCGTCGCTGGAAGACATGCCATGACACGTTGTGTTTTTTTTTTTCATGATTGACAAGCGGTAGATCAAATCACGTGTCTTATTTCCCCACCGTTAACGGTTGGAGGAAGAACAGAAGGATGAAGAGAAGCGAGGACCAGACGCTCCGCGGGTCTGAGAAGCGCATCGCGAGACAGAGGCCGTTAGTCATCCAGGCCATATTCCTCTCAGCATGGAGGAACAGGAAGCAGAGGAGAACGCCTCGGGGTATTCTGTCTAGACGTTTCTGTCAGTGTGCCGGTGACCCATATCTCTTATGGATTCAGACGAATCCCAGAGTGCCAGTCTTCCTTTCACCGCTTCACTTTCGGTCTTCCTTGCTTTATAGCCTTGTGTGTGTGTGTGTGTGAACGTGTGTGTGCGCGCGCGTGCAACGTTCAGTTGAATGAGAAAAGCGAAGAACATGGGAACGGTATGTAGCTGTGAACCCTTTGTCTGTGTTTTCAGCTTTTCCTTAAATAGCGCCTAGTACACACGCTCCTATAAAGTACCGTGTGAATCACCAGTCAGGCTGGAGTATCTTTGCCGTGGTGTCGGGAGGGAGCCCCAGGGTCCCTTCACCTGTTGTGTAACTGGCCTGTGATTGATGTGGGGGAGATGGAATAGCGACTGGACGCGGAGACTTCCAGAACCTCCTGAGTCAGGGGAACGCTGATCTACAGCACACTGCTCAGCATGTGGCAGCCCTGACTCACACACACACACACACACACTAACTCACACACACACACACACCCACTAACTCACACACACACACACCCACACACTAACTCACACACACACACACACACACTAACTCACACACACAGACACACACTAACTCACACACACACACACACACACACACACTAACTCACCCACACACACTTGCACGCACACACGCACATACATTACTCAATATGAGGTACTCAATATGAGGCAGTCCTAACTCACACACACACATACTCACTATCACACACACACATACACACAAACAGTACTCAATAAGAGGCAGCCCTAACTCTCACACACTCACACATACATACACACATGCACATTAATCCATATATGTCCGCCGTTACTCACAACACACATGTACAACACACACACACACACACATGTACACGCATGCACACATGTACACACACACACATGTACACACATGCACACATGTACACACACACACACATGTAGACACACACACACATGCACACACCACATGTACACACACACACACATGTACACACATGCACACACACACACATGTACACACACACACACATGTACACACACACACACACACATGTACACACATGTACACACAGAGGCCCCCACACATCCCTCTGTATGTGGTAGCACTAACTCACACATACAGGCCACACTTACACGCACAAACACACAATACTCAGCATGTGACAGTCCTAACTCACATCCACATACACAGTACTTCACATTTGGCAGGCCTTACTCACACAGTTGTTCATGCACACACACACATCCCTAGACCTGACCCATGCTAGGCCTGCAGGCTCCTAACTGAGTAATCCAATACTGTTAATCTTGCTGGGGTCCATGTGCTGTGGCCCCCACTTTTGCCTCACTATGGATGAGTTATGAAGGCAGGGAAGTGGTATGGTCATTCTGTAAATCACATTAGCCTACCAGTTTTATACTGCACAGTCAGATCTGATGGATGAGGAGTGTGCCTGCGTTCATGTTGCGTGCGTCTGATGTGTGGACCATATGTGTGTGTACTGTATTTGTCGTGTGTGTGCAGTGTGTATGTTTTTATGTGTGTGGACTGTTTTTGTGCATTTGTGGATGTGTTTTTCTGTGTGTGTGTGTGTGCGTGTGTGTGTGTGTGCGTGTGTGTGTGGGTGGGTGTGTGTGTGTGTGTGCAGGTGTGTTCTTGCTCCCTATAAGGTTCTGGGGATCCTTAGACCAGTCCACAGGCGTTTTGGACTAGACAGCCAGTCATTTGAGGAATTTGCCATGGATTTAGGATCGGCCCGGACTGGGAATAGACAGAGCCAAAGGAATTCTAATTACTGTGGAATCAAACACCATCAACTGTGAGGTTTCAACATTTCATTTTCCCCTTCTCCTCTCCCTCTTTGTCTCTCTCTCCCTCTTTGTCTCTCTCTCTCTCTCTCTCTCTCACCTTCATTCTGCCTCAACACCCATGTCTTCATCTTCTGTTCTTTACCTTTCTTTATCTATCTTGTCCTGCCCCCTTCGTCACTCTCCTCTTCCCTCCATCCTCTCCACTCCTCCCATCTTCTCTTCCCATCCCTGTGGTAGACCCCCCCTCCCTCTCCCTCCTTCATTTGTGTCTCTTCTCGTATATCATTTCCTCCTTTCCTCCTTTCCTCCTCTCTTCCTCTCATCCTCCCTCATCTCCCCAAGATTCATGGTAAGACGAGACCAGTGAATGCTGGGTGGGGCAGACACACAGATTCCCTCTTTCTCTCTCTCTCTCTCTCTCTCTCTCTCTCTCTCTCTCTCTCTCTCTCTCTCTCTCTCTCTCTCTCTCTCTCTCTCTCTCTCTCTCTCTCTCTCTCTCTCTCCCTCTCTCTCTCTCTCTCTCATCTTTCTCTCTCTCACACACACACAGATTCCCCCCCCTCTCTCTCTCTGTCTTTCTCTCTCTCACACACACACACAGATTCCCCCCTCTCCTCTCTCTCTGTCTTTCTCTCTCTCTCTGTCTTTCTCTCTCTCACACACACACAGATCCCCCCCCCTCTCTCTCTCTTTCTCTCTCTCTCACACACACAGATTCCCCCTCTCTCTCTCTCTCTCTCTCTCTCTCTCTCTCTCTCTCTATCTCTCTCTGTCTCTGTCTTTCTCTCTCACACACACAGATCCCCCCCCCCTCTCTCTCTCTCTCTCTCTCTCTCTGTCTTTCTCTCTCACACACACACACACACATCCATAATTACTAATGGATTGTGGAGAGTCAAGGATCAAACATGATAACATAGTTTGCAGGTTTTCTAACCTTTCAAAACGTTGTTTTCCACATACAACACACACAAACGTTCTAGTAAAAAAAAAATTATAAACCTTCTTTCCAAATACTTTTTCAACCTTTAGAAACCTTTTTTTCGACCTTTAGAATTATTTTTTTCCAAACCTTTTTTCAAAAATATTTATTTCTTAAACCTTTCAAAACGTTTGCTTGGCTGGATGACTGGTTGGCTTGTTGACAAGATGACTGGGTGACTGAATGAAAGGCTGACTGATTAACTAGCTGGCTGGATGACTAGCCGGATATTTGACACTAGCCAGCATACCTCTAAAGACCCTTGCTTGGAAATCAAACACACTTTCTGACAGAAATGTGTGTGTGTGTGTGTGTACATGTACAGTGCACATTACAGTGCGTCTGTGTGTGTGGGTGGATGGGTTTAGATATCAAAGCACTGTGGTTACATAACACACACACGCACTGCCTCCCCGCCTTCTCATCCCCCCATTCCTTCTTTGACATAGAGCAAATATGAATTGGACAAATAGGCCCCTGGTCAGGGTGACTTCCAGGGAGCAGAGTAGAAAGATCTCCAGAGAGGGGGAGAGGCAGTCGCCTCAGCCCACACACCATCCATCTTCCTGGGGCGCCCACCCACACCAGACCAGAGTCTTGAATTTTATTCTTGGACGCCAGTCTAATGTACTACTGCTCTGGCAAAAATGTATGCAAAAGCCTCCAATTTCACATCCAATGAAGAACATATTTTTCTGGTCTAATTCAGTGGTCTAGCCCTGCCTGTCCCAGTCCTGGTCTAGCCAGCTCAGACTGGTTTATCCTGGCCCAGTCTCACCCAATCCAGCCCAGTCTTGCCCAGCCCATGCAGTTCAGTCTAGTTCTAGTCTAGTCTAGTCTAGTCTAGTCCAAGCCTAGCCCAACCCAACCCAACCAAGCCTAGCTCAGCCTAGCCCAGCCCAGCCCAGCCAGCGCAAGCTCAGCTCAGCCTAGCCAAGTCCAGCCCCACCCTGGCCCAGAACCCAAATCTGAACAGTGATCAAGATATGCAGAACATTTCAGGCCAGTCTCGTCTGTTTGTTCTCTTTCAACGCTGTCTGGGAAGATATCAGAGAGTTTTATCAGGGTGTGTGCCATACATATCTCCAGTAGTATTCCAGGGTGCATTACAGTGTGTGTGTGTGTGTGTGTGTGTGTGGGAGGGAGGGAGGGTGCAACAAAGTTGACAAAATGTCTGGGGAAAGCTCGCTGACCAATGACTGGGGAGAACTTTACGAGCCTTCTCTGACCTCTGACCTCTGTGCTTATCTCCCATCATGCCTCAGTGCGAAATCAGCCGCCTGTCTGTGAGAAGACAAATAGAACGAGGAAGAAACACATTAAGAGCCAGGAAAAGACACACACATAAACACTCAGACAAAAAAACACACACAATCACACATACTCTTTTTCCTACAAACGCAGACATTTATACGCACACACACACATCTACGCATGAAGTCCAGACAGCAACACTACACTCTGCCAAGTGTCACAAAGAAGCATTTCTGGAGCAAAACTCTTACACTGCGCCGTGGCAACAAGCACTTCCTGTTTCCTGAGGACACAATCTGAGGAAATCATTCTGCTGTGATGGTGCAAATACGGGAGTACACACCCACACACACACAGCTGCAAAGAGCACACTTATGAATCGTGTGGCTCTTACAGGTGTTCTACAGCAATGATGTTTTCTCAAAGTGCAGGCACGTGATAATAATTCCAAGATTATATTGATGCCACTGTAAATGAAAAATACTTGTACATGTAAATATCTGCTGTCTGTGCTACCAACATGCTCATTTCAGGACAGCGTATCAAAACCAAGCGCTTCGAACACAATAGACCTGGCAGGGATGTTACTGTTTACTGAGGTCCAAACAGTTCTGAAAACAAACACCCTCAGGTTAGAAAGGTCCCGTTTCAGAGTCGACCCTGATCACATCCTGTCGTCTGTGTGAGAGGGGATGTGTGTGAAAATCCCTGCCTGCATATCCTCGCAGTAGTCGTAATAGGTACTTTAGCGATCCCCCAGGGAGAAATAGCGTGTGTCCATCTGTCTGCCAGCGTCTCTGTGTTGATCTTGGGCCTGTCTGTCGGCCTGACTGGGTGACAGACTGACTGGTCTGGGAGGGGGGGAGGGGGGTCTGGTGTTGAGGGGATCCCAGCAGTGTGGTGGTGGGCCTCGACAGCTGAGTGACAGGTAGACTCACTCACCGCCTGGCTACAGCTGAATGCCTCTCTGGCGTAACGGTCCATGGTTAGTATTTGTATAAGTGAGGTTTTCAATCTTCTGTCTGTGATGTCTGAATGTCTATGTCTCCCCCCCCCCCCCAGCACCTTTCCCCTCACACTTTATAGACCATGAGGCAGATTTACTCACTCCAAAGACTGGAAGATGAAATAAGTGACACACACATGCGTCCATGTGTGTGAGTGCAATTGTATAGCCCTGCCAAACTTGCACGTCTACGTATGTAGGAAGGGCAAGTGTGCATATCCATAAGCGATGTCATTTTGTTGATGTGTGTATACATATCATCGCCAGCTGTGTCTTTAAGTGTTTTTACCAACGTTTTTTTAATGTGTTGAATGTGTTGTGTGACTGTCGGACGGTAAAGACCAGTTCTCGCTGGCTGAAAGTCCAACATAGTTCTCTCACATGTCAATCATCTTTTATGGATAACATTCCAATACTAATACATCATCGCAGACGCAGGCACCGCAAGTCTGGCCAGACACACACAAACAAACACACACAGAGGCTAATAAAGGAAATCAAAGCAGAGGGGTCCCGCTCCACGATGACAGACGCATCCAGAGGCCCTCGACCGTACGATCCCCCCTCACCCCCCCATTCCCCCCACCTCCGCCCCGCGAGTGTCTGCTCCCATGGTAACCCTCACGCTTCGTTCTGGTCTCACTCGCGAAGATTGAGTTTGACTGTTCCTCCACACACAAACAGTGGTCACATCGGTCCCGTGGTCAGAAACGGCGCTGATTTATGTGACACCCCCTCCTCACCCTCCCCTCACCCCCCTTCCTGGTGCAGTTATTATTTTTTCATTGAATCTTTTCATCCCAACAAATTTATCTTTGTTTCTGGTGGTTTTATGTTCCCATGTTTTGACAGGTCCTCTTGCGAATGAATGTGTTTATGTATTTATGTGTGTGTGTGTCAGTTTATGTATGACCCCCTAGGTTATGTCAGATTTATGCCTTGCGTGGTATTCAGCGTCATGGGAGGTGTGTAGTCTGGGTCTGACTGATAAAGACTGATCTGTTGGTGTGGACCTGTTCTGATGATTTACTGTTGACTGTCTGTCATTGTTTCACTCAAAGGTACATCCGCTTCTACTAGTGTATGTTGGTGGTGATAAGGAACAAGTGTATGTGTGTGTTTATGTGTGCTGTTGACCTTGAGCTTGAAGCAATGACGTTTTTTATCAAACATAAACATCTTGAAGACTAAAAACCACAAGCTCATACAATGTTCTATATTCTGACAATAGACTGACTTCTGGACTTACTATTAAGTAAAGTTTCCGCTAAAAACTAAAATCTATTGCAGTGGTTTCTCTTGCCAATATAATAGGATCATATGTTTAAACATTTAAAGAGAGACTAGATTAGACTCAGACACACTGGAGACCATCAAGTGATTCTTCAACAACCTCAACAGGAATTACAGGGCACCTCTTTAACTGTATCATTAAGTCCTACCATTCATCTCTATTAGGGAGTATGTTGCTACAAAGCGGGGCGTCTCCATTTGACTAAATCACTCTATTCCCTTGCCCCATTAATCATGGGACGGGCTGTGGAGAGCTTAAGGGCTCGTTACAGGAAATCGGCTGCCTTTCCTAGCTCTGTTTCTTGGTCGTCTATCCGCGGTTTCGTCCGCGTCTGTTCTGCTGCAGTTTGTTTAAAACGCGGCAGTGCGTAAATGCTAGAGGGACGAATAACGCGACTGACGTCCCGTTTCCAAAACGCACTCGCGTTAGAGGATCCAAAAACACAATGCACCGATTTACATCCGCTCGTAAATTCGAGTACAAAGCGTTTTCTTTGCTCTCGCGGGGGACTCGCAAGGCAAAAAGAGGGCTCTGTTTGGCAACGGTGCTCATAGGATTTCAGGGTTTCAGTTCGGCTTTTCTAGAAGTAGCAACTTAAAAAAGGAATAGTCTGGGGAAAAAAAAGCCGGAGACCAATCACAGGTCTATCTCCTCCTAAGCTTTGAGTCCAAACATTGAAGCAACGACCGTATTCTGCTTTCACAACCGCGAAGAGAATACACAAACACGAGCACGCTCGGACAATTCCCCTGGCTCAGGACTGTTGTTGCCCTGAGAGGAATGGCCGTCGTGGGAGAAGGAGGCCTTCAACACAGAAAGTCTTCCTCGCAGTCTGCAGACATGTCTTTGATCGCGAGGCTAAAAATAAAGAGATGTCTGAATCGTCTTGGCTGAGTTTGGTTACCTGATAAAATATTAGCTCTGTGGAGCCCAGAGGGAGGATAGAGGCTTTATGAGGGCGGGGGGGATGGCTGAAGTAGAGAGATGTGGATGTACAGTCAACACACACACACACACACACACACACACACCACACATGGCGAGCACATAGACACAAAATCCGAGCAGAAAAAACCCAAATGTGTGCTTACATGGATGGATAGCTACACAGTTGCACATACAACACACACACACACACTCACACACACACTCACACACTGCTAAAACCCAAACAGTTCAGACGTTGCCCGGAGGAGAGTGTTCAGCTGTAGCACAGATGTGCTGAACAGGGTGGATGGACATCTTGCACACACACACACACACACACACAATATAATGAATATAATACATGATTACATTTGAACCTGGAAACTCCTACACGTTCACACATTCTTACACATGCCCTCCACTGACTGGATGGCAAACCCACATACACACACACACATAAGGCACTGGCTATACTTTTCTCAAGGGCTTAGACAGAAAGCTTGAAACCCGCACCATGACTCAGCATCATATTAGACAGCACAACTCTTGGAGACGAAAAACGCAAAAGAAACATTGAAAAGAAACAAAAGAGAAAAGAAAAATCCATAAGGAGGGAAGAGAGGAAGTTAGGAACAGAGATGGAGGAATTGAGGAAGGCAGGAAATAGAACCCAGGTTCCGACATGCGGTTTTCATTAAAACCCTGTGTATTAAAACTCATGCCCTATAAGGAGATGCCTTGGGAGGATGACAGCGCAAAGGGTGGAGGTATGGGGCGAGGGCGAGGGGCCTGTTGCTCCAACAGGAGCATAGGACCGCAGCAAGCAAACAGCATGCGGTGTTCATTTATTAAACACAAACATCCTTTCAAACCTGCATCCCAGGGAGTTCAGCATTTCTCCTGTGCCGTGTCCTCATAAACAAGGTTTACACAAGCAAACAACAACCTTCCTCCATTTAGCCCCTCACCCCCACCTCCCACCGCCACAATGTGCATTTGACTGTGTGGTAACTGTTTTGAAATTGATTTAGTCATTTACTGACAGTGGCAGGCTGTGTTGCTGGGGAGATGACACGGACAACTTGTCAGCTGTTTTGAGATTTACATTTACATTTAGTCATTTAGCAGACCCTCTTATCCAGAGCGACTTACAGTAAGTACAGGGAAATTCCCCCCGAGGCAAGTAGGGTGAAGTGCCTTGCCCAAGGACACGTCATTTTCACAGCCGGGAATCGAACCAACAACCTTCTGATTAATAGCCCGACTCCCTAACCGCTCAGCATCTGACCCCCTCCCCTGACATTGTGGGAAACTGCCATTGTAAGATTAGCGCCACAGCTATGTGATGAAAACGCATTCATTCTCCTTACATCCAGCTGAGGCAAAATGGCGTGAATTGGAGCAGTGTTGGGGAGAGCATACTGAGTTAAAATGGCATCTAGTGTTATACCAACTGAAGTTCACACCCATTTTACAGCCAATCGTTGCGAGCTTTCCGATTCTCTCTCTGTTGGACTTCCTTCGCAATGAGGAGCAGGTTTTTTGGTGGGCTCTCCCCGGTCTGGTTCTGATATCAACAACATCAGGAATGAGAGCAAAGAGAGGGAGAGCCACAGGACCAACATGACCCATCGGTATTGGTAGAGACAGGAAGTTGTCTACTTCCTGTTTCCTGTGTGTCACAATTAAGGAGGTTCTAACAGGCCTGTTTCGCCAGCGACCCAATCAAGACAAACTCCTTCTCAAAACTGGAATTCTAAACACACAGATCACAAACATAATGTCAAGACCAGCAAGTGACCTAATTTAAGTTTATTTTACACATTAAGTCTAATTTAAACATTCAATGTTTCTCCTGGAGTGTGCTGCAATGACCCAAGCCACAAGATATCCTCTCCTTCTATACTGCACACAAGCCCAACGTCATTGTGGATGTTTCCAAAAACCACTGAGCTCCAAGTCAGCTAAGATAACCGTACAACCCTCCCCCTCCCCCAATCTTTCTACCCTCATAGGCTTGGTGAAGAATAGACTATCAACTGATTTATTAATCGCCTCTGGAAGACTCTGGAGCGAGTCTGTTTCCCATTTCAAACCTCAATGAATCCCATCCTCCTCTTCTAAAAGCAGTCACACAGAGAAGCATGGCCTCGATCGATGCGGCTCTCTATCATCTCTGTGGAAAGTTCCAGAAGCATACAAACTGTGCTGATGCATCTACAGTATGAATTCTTACATGTAAAACAGAGAGGATTGCTAACAATTGCACTGCCGAGTACAGCAACAACAACAAAAACGTATACAAATTTTCCAAATGTGTATATGGTATACCAAATCATTTCACTAATTCTAAAATATATTATTCTCACGTTATTGTTCATGAATTATTTTGAACCCTTTAAGGTTTTTGATTAAAATGCAATTAAGTCCGAGAAACTGATGCAGACTGTTGTCTGGTATTCAACAAGGTCTCTTCCAGAACCCCTTCCCCATGGTGTCTGTCCTTCGATGGGCTTGCTGAGTCCTCTGGGTGACTGTATGACTTTCTGGATCCAGGACTTGAGACGGTCCTGTCTGCTGGTTCTGGCTCAGTGGACCAGCAGACGGGGGGGGGGGGGGGGGGGGAGGGGGAGACAAACCCAGCTGCCAGTGTCTGTGCAAGTAAACACGGAAGGAAAGACAGAGCCATTAATGTCCTCTGCGTTCAGAATTCATCACAAAGGGAAAGTCCCAAATCAACCGCAGAGCGTGCAACCTCGAAATGGGAACAAACCCCACTAACCCTGCTCCCCTCTGGTATAATGGGAACCCCTTCAAACCCCACTAACCCTGCTCCCCTCTGGTATAATGGGAACCCCTTCAAACCCCACTAACCCTGCTCCCCCTCTGGTATAATGGGAACCCCTTCAAACCCCACTAACCCTGCTCCCCTCTGGTAAAAGTCAAAGCATGCAGTCGCTGTAGGAATGGTTTCACCATCAGCATTGATACTAAACATGTCTAGTTTTTTATATCATAATTCACTATGCTTTGTGAGTGTATGTTGTATGGGCTTGAGACCAGTGGTAAAGCCACATACAGTATAATTGGACTAGTCTTCATTTATTACATTTACATTTAGTCATTTAGCAGACGCTCTTATCCAGAGCGACTTACAGTAAGTACAGGGACATTCTCCCCGAGGCAAGTAGGGTGAAGTGCCTTGCCCAAGGACACAACGTCCCTTTTCACGGCCGGGAATCGAACCGGCAACCTGCTGAATAGTAGCCCGACACCCTAACCGCCCAATATCACTTAAATAATCTATAAATCAGAGAACTGCAAAATGAAATGTTACTCACTGTGAATATATATACATTCAATTAATCATTATAGCCTTAAGCAGGCCTGTTTAGATCTTAGCATAACTGCGACGTTCGCAAAGACTTCCCTCACATTTAAGCTCTATGCCCACAAACCTTAAGCCTCTACATTAACTTCTGAGCATTCACGTTATCATGTGCAGTCTGTTATGAGCAATTCTCATGTCCAACTTTGTCCTCGTCGACAGCAACAATCAACTTAGTCGAAACACCAGCCGAAAAACATCTTAACAACTTACGTACAACCCCAGACACGACCATTACAAGTCCCTATATTTAAAATGTCTGTTGGCATCGCATAGCGACAAGCAGGGCTGCCCATGTCTAGCTCAGTGGTCAGGAATGCTTTTATTTTCTATTTCCTGATATTATTTACTTTAAATGCATGCAATGGACCAAACGAGAACCTGGGCACCTGTGAACATACACTACAGTTTCCCAGACACAATTCCATTAAACTTTTATTGGTCACATTCCCCATTGCCTCGAACTTTCGAGACTCGATGTACGAAAATGATCAGCCATTACACACACACACACACAAAAACCATGTAAATACTGCCGATTCCCAGTCTCTCAAATTAGTGAATAGAAAACATGTGTGTCACAGGCTTTTTGCCAATGTTCTACATGGAGAAAAAAAACTATTTTCCAGACAGACTTCAGGCATCAAAGCCAACAAGGCTGCAGTACTAAACATATCTGTAATAAGAAAATCATGCAAAGATATTCATAGACTCAGTAATATCCCATCGGACAGGACTGTTGCAACAGGGCTGCAGAGGGGTGAGAGGGCTTATTTTCTCACAGGCTGTGTGTGCGTGTGTGTGTGTGTGTGTGTGTAGAGGGCATGTTTATCTGAGTGTCTGTGTGAAAATGCCTGGTTTGATACTGTGGAACCAAACATGCTTAACTAAAAGCAGGTAATCTTCTGATCCAACAAGGGCAGTTTTGCTCACCAACTTGACCCGACCATCCACATAGACACCCACTCACTTGTACACACACACACACACACACACACATTTCCTCCTAAATGCCACGGTCAGCTGCCAACTCAGCATCTCTCTAAAGTGCAGCAGGTAGGGCAAATACCCTTTAAAACCCGCCAGTGAAATCTCCAGGGCTTTGGATGCGCGCATCCGCCCAACCCTTCAAAACTCGGCCCAAATCCTGGAGATCCCCCTGAGAGGGAACATCTGTGGGTAGGGAGGGGCTACATGAGAGGGGACTGGGCCGTGTGTGTAGAAGAGAGAGAGTGTGGACCGTGTGTGTGCGAATGTGTGAGAGAGAGTACATTCCTATGTGTGTGTGTGTGTGTGTGTGTGGAGGGGGGGGGTGGATGGGGTGACGGAGGGGCAGGCGTCTACGAGAGGCTAGAGGTCTGTACGTGTGGGTACCTGAGTATGTGTCAGGGTATGGAGGCGGTGGTGTCTTCTGATTCCCCCGCAGCTCCCCAGTCATCACACCTCTGGAGGGCAGAGCCAGCTGGTGACCAGGCTGACGACAGGATCTCCTGTCATTGAGATCACATGTGAATAGCAAGGAGGAGAAAGGATAGGTCTGCTGTCCTGGCACGCCCCACCAGGTCCCCCAGCCCACCACACTGGATAACCACATGGACCAATCACCTCCGTGTCTTTCAGGGTGTTTGGTGGTCTGATATAGATGCAGGAGACGGTTGCCATTTGGACATGCTGGTCTGTAATCAGAACCAGAGTGAATTTACATGCTGGCCTGTAATCCAGCGCCGGGGTGAATTGACATGCTGGCCTGTAATCCAGCGCTGGAGTGAATTGACTACTGGCCTGTAATCCAGCACCAGAGTGAATTTACATGGTGGCCTGTAATCCAGCGCCAGAGTGAATTTACATGGTGGCCTGTAATCCAGCGCCAGAGTGAATTACATGCTGGCCTGTAATCCAGCGCTGGAGTGAATTGACTACTGGCCTGTAATCCAGCACCAGAGTGAATTTACATGGTGGCCTGTAATCCAGCGCCAGAGTGAATTTACATGGTGGCCTGTAATCCAGCGCCAGAGTGAATTTACATGCTGGCCTGTAATCCAGCGCCAGAGTGAATTTACATGCTGGCCTGTAATCCAGCGCCGGGGTGAATTTACATGCTGGCCTGTAATCCAGCGCCGGGGTGAATTTACATGGTGGCCTGTAATCCAGCGCCGGGGTGAATTTACATGGTGGCCTGTAATCAGCGCCAGAGTGAACTGGCTGCTGATAACATCGTGGAGGACAACATTCCTCCGAGTGTTCCCTCCACGTGCACGTTTAAAAAACACACGTTCGTGCGTGCAGGTTCATGCATACACATGCCGACACCCACACACACACACACATCCTTAAAACTACACACATACACAAATAAAGCACACACACTTACCGGACACGTAGTTTGGATTTTGACGGTTCAAAAGGAAACGCCCATCTGTAGAAGCTGCTGTGGTGATTGGTTGTCTGAAGGGTTCAATCCTAGACTCCTGTCAAACAGAGGGCCGGGCATGTATTTAAACAGGTTGTTGCCAAGTAGCCAAGGAAAGCAAGAATTTGTAGCCACCTCAGCAAACACGACGATTAAAAGGATTTGCCATCGATTTCTGGGTTAAAGTTACAGTGGAAATATTTGCACAAAAGTCCGC
>NC_090067.1:11893337-11968485 GCF_038355195.1 Osmerus mordax
AAGATGGAGGCAGGAGACTGTGGGCTCCGTGTGACCTGGAATAATTCACCCAGTCCACTGACAGAAGATGGAAAAGAAAAACTGTTGGGCGGAGGAAATTAATATCTTACAGTAACACATGGTGTGAAAGAAAGAAATGGGTCTAGCTGACCTCCTCGTGTGTCTTTCATTCTTCCCCTCCCTCCCCTCCCTCCCTCCCTCCCTCCCTCCCTCCCTCCCTCCCTCCCTCCCTCCATCCTTTCCTCCCCTCCCTCCCTCCCTCCCTCCCTCCCTCCCTCCCTCCCTCCCTCCCTCCCTCCCTCCCTCCCTCCCTCCCTCCCTCCCTCCCTCCCTCCATCCTTTCCTCTCCTCCCCTCCCTCCCTCCCTCCCTCCCTCCATCCTTTCCTCCTCCCCTCCCTCCCTCCATCTTTCCTCCTCCCTCCCTCATCCTTTCTACCTCCCCTCCCTCCCTCCATCCTTCCTCCCCTCCTTCCCTCCCTCCCTCCCTCCATCCTTTCCTCCTCCCCTCCCTCCATCCTTTCCTCCCCTCCCTCCTTCCCTCCCTCCCTCCCTCCCTCCATCCTTTCCTCCTCCCCTCCCTCCCTCCATCCTTTCCTCCTGCATTCCCTCCCTCACTTCATGCAGTTTGAAATATGCAAGCATAATAGTCTAGGAAATAGAAGCGAGAGGTTTATAGGGGGAAAATGGCTTGGGTTGGGCTCCCTCCTAAAGGAAGAGGTGAGAGAAAGAGAGGAGAGAAGGAGAGGGAAGATAAGGATTCAGGGAGAGATAGATGGGGGAATAAAGAGTGAATTTGAAAACAGTTTGTGAGAGAGATCAAGAGTTTGGGGATGAGTCCTGCCAAAGTTAGTCCCTGATATGAGTAAATGCATCCAGGGTTTTCCTAGGGTTCCTCTGTAATTAGGGGCTCAACACACACTCACACACTCTCATACACACACAGACACACACACAGCACTAATGTATGCTCTCTCTTTGTCTTCTCAGAGTCTTCTCAACTCTCCAGTCTCTCCAGTGTCACCTCAGTCCCTCAGCTTGTCGTCATCGTGAGCGGTGGAGACCCTCTCCAGACTCCACCACCAGGGGGCCGGCCTCTCCAGGTCTCCTCCCCCGAGCGGCTTCACCCTCCACTGGGGAGAAGCAGAGCCGAGGTGTTCTCCTCCTCTGGAGGATGGGGGTCTTTGTCTACACACTCAGTCATCCAGACCAGGATAATAGAAGCCAATTTTCCCGGACCCACTGACCTGATAAATTAACTCTGCTGCAGTCTGAAGACAATTATGGTGGCATGGCAACCCAGACATGGTGAGCCAAGACCTCTAACCTGTAAAGAGGGCTGGACATGGACACAGTCTCCACCAGACACTGGTCCAAGTCAGTACATGCTTGTTTCTTGGGACTGGATCATGGATCACAGATCCCAGAACCGTTCCCTCCGGCAGGGACTACCCATATCATATTGATACAAAATGTCTCTGTTTAGAACTTTTCACAAGCAATGTCACAGAGTGGAATATGTATTTGGCTTGCATCTTTAGATGTGAATTATTTTTTGAAAATTACATTTCTTCCCTTGTCTGCTTTGTACATTGAATAATATGAGAAGTGTTCTTTGTCCTGTGCAACATGACATGCCACTGTGGAATACAGGAAAGCTGACCTGGCAGGAATGTGACATCATCAGTCCTTGAAAGGGCGGAGGTGGGACTTTCGTCTCCAGGGCGACGTGAACAGTGCTGGTACAGGGGACTGCTGAGATGGTGTGATGTGTCACATCTGGAGAGCTCACTGTTGTAGGGAAACACACACACACAGCAAACACACACACACAGCAAACACACACATATGTAAAAACTGTAGCAATTTTTAAATTCAATGATCCAAGTCTCAGAACAATTTTTCACTTTGTATTGCTGCAGTGTGTAAGGAGTCATTTCTCATGTCTCTCTCTCTTTCTCTTTGTCTCTCTCTCCCTCTCCCTGAGGGGTCTAATCTTATTGGGCAGTAACGAGCTAATGAAGGCTAAAGCAGGGTTCATCCCTGACTTGTGTTACCCAGCTGTTAAAACCACGCCCTCACCCTCCTCCTCCACGCAGCCTGTCGGTCTTCCCCAGGCTTAGACAGCTGCTCGATCCCCGTGTGTGCATGTGTGTGTGCACGCGTGTAAAAAGACTAAATGACTGTCGGGGTGGGGGCATGTGTGTTTGAAGGGCTCCTGTGTTCCTTTCTGGGGTGTGTGAGGTCAGGGGTGACCGGAGGTGTGTGTGTGAGGGGGGAGGGGGGGGGGGGGGGCGAGATGTTGGTGGAGTGTAGAGGGCGCCGGGACTTTGATTGACAGGGGCTTTGTTATAATCACCCCACTTATGTTCTGCCTGGAACTCTCTGCACTGTTGCGAACATTGTCAGCCAGTTATTATTCCAGGCCTCTCTCTCTTTCTCTCTCTCTTTCTCTCTCTCTCTTCTCTCTCTCTCTCTCTCTCTCTTTCTCTCTCTCTCTCTCTCTCTTTCTCTCTCTCTCTCTTTCTCTCTGGTACACGCCACTCTCAGTTAGCAGTCGATTGACATGTTTTCCCAGAGCTTGTGTTATTGCTAATACGGTTAGCGCTGGAAAACCAAACACTCCGTGACGATGCACTCCATCACCTGGGCAAGACCTGGTCGTGATGTCATCACTACCCAGCATGCCCCGGGGCTGGGGCCAGAGTCGACAGCTACCTTGCCTCACGTGTCAAAGGTGCGAGGGGGAAAGAAAGTGTGTGTGAGTGTGTGCCTGTGTGTGTGTTTTCAGCAGCATGTGTCTGGGCATAGTAGCTCCCCCATTTGTTACAGGCGTGAGTTGTGACAGGGCAAGTACCTGATGCAGTAAGCAGAACCAGGCCATGGTGTCCCAGCCCAGGCTGTGAATGGGGACCTCTGTACCAGAACAGTCCACTCTTTGAGCCTCCTCCTGGGGGTCCACCCTGCCAGGGCCAGGGGTCAGGGTGGAGGTGTGACCCAGGGGATGGTAAGCAACTCTGGCCTCAGGTGTCAGGGGGCCGCGGTCTGGTGAAAGAAGTGACCTCTGCCCCTCCTGGTTCCTGTTTACAGTGGTCCATGCTACAGTAGACGTTGTCCAGTGGTCACCGGAGGGGAAAACTTCTCTACCTTAAGAATAAATTGTATTATTACATTCTGTTATGTTAATCAGATTGTATTCCGTAGAAATTCCCCTCAACCCAGTTGACACCTTGGAAGAGTTCTGGACACAGTTTCTATCCATTCAACGTTATTGGTGTTTGTGTCCAGGTGGCTTGGTTTTTCCGTGGCACACACTTTAGGAGAGACCCTTCCTTGACGTGTCTGGAGGGAGGCACGGCTTGGTTTGCCAAAATATATAGAGAAAGAGAGAGACAGAGAAAGAGAGATAGCATGGGGGTATAACATGCCATAGAGTCAAATCAGCGTGGCTTACTGGAACCATATGACTGTCCACTTCTCTGACTAACAAAGCCACGGTGTGTGTGTGTGTGTCTGTGTGTGTCTGTCTGTGTGTGTGTGTGTGTGTGTGTGTGTGTCTGTTTGTGTGTGTGTGTGTGAGCGACAACAGTAGGGAGAGGCAGACGTCGCCAAGCACACTTCCACTCCTCTGCACGAGGGAGCCCAGACAAGAGGCCAAGAATCCTCCCCACAGGTTAACAATCATTAGTATACTTCACTATGCTCTCTCTCTGACCCTCTCTTTCTCTCATTCTTTCCCCCTCGTGACTCCAGAACCAGTGTTATGTCTGGGTCCGATTTGGAGCTCCGTGTTCCGGCTGGTTCCTGGTGGAGGAGCCCAGGTTGTGTGAGGCCCGTGGAGAGAGAGGTGCTTTCTGCACCTCTTGAGTTGCCTGGGAGAGAAGGCACATGCATGAAATGCTCACACACATACATGTGCACACACACACACATGAATTGGATACCTCTACACATTGATCAATGCCAAAGCAACTCACTTAACATGTGCGCACACACACACACACACGGATACACACACATAACTTGAACAGTCTACACAGAGCCATAAAATGTGAGGGAATTCATAATGAAACTTTCAAGATGACAGGAATGACAAGGAATAAAGAAAGCACAAGAGGCTTGCAAATGAGCTGTTTCAATGTCTGTCATACACACATGCACTTTTTCACATGCAAACACACACGTATGAGTAAGTACATTTGTCAAAAAGACTTCCTGCTTGAACATACAGACATGCCTATGTGGGGACCCTCAAGGGTCTTACTGACACACACGGACACATACACACACACTAGTCCCCTTCTGAATGGAGGCATGTCCACTTCCCTCTCGAGTTAGTACGGTGTTGACATGTAGGACATGTGTGGATATCGTAAGGTAGTTAATTCTTAGTGTTTTTATAACGTTAACCCTCACCATGCCTCTGGCTGCTGCATGTATGTATGTACAGTTGATGAAATGGCTGAATCGGTATGGTTACAGGTAAGTGGGATGGGTGTAGCTCAGTGGTTAAAGCATTTGTCTGCAGATCAAGAGGTTTCAGGTTCAATTCCGCAGCACGTTGCTTTGGATTAGAGGCTCTCTGAAACACCCACGTTATCGCTGATAGAGAAGTGGTAGCACAGTTCTGGCGTCTGAGAGAAAACTTGTACATCTGTGACATGGACATGTGCTACAGAGAGGATGCATATTGGGGTTGACATTTTTTTTTTTACAGGATCTTAACTCTTGAACCGAATGACAGGAAAATGAGTCGGCAAGCGTTTCATGTCAGTGACATTCTGTCATCGAAATGATTTAGCTTGTGCCTTTCGATGGAGACAATTATGGAAGGAAACCATGTGGGATTTAAGTTCATTTCATCGTGGAAAGGAACTAGTAAAAGTCGCAGACAAGGGGAGAGAAACAGAGAGACAGAGGAGGGAGAGAGAGTACCTTAGGTATGTCCCTTCACACACACACACACACACACACACCCACACACATCTCACCACATTCAGGTCTCTCCTGATCCCTCATGCTACCAACAGTTCTCAGTCTCAGCCCTCGCCCAGACTGACAGCTTGGGGTTCTTTGTGTGGAAAGTCATCCTCACTTATCACTGCCGTCTCTCTGCTGGTCTACATTTCTCACTGTCTCATCAATCACACAAGACAGTGGGCGAGGTTCTGGCTGGAAATAAGAACGATTGTATTTAAGCTTGGTGAAAGGGAACCCCACCTCGGTTTGGACGATTGACATGGCCGTGACGTTTGACAGCAGGGGAGTTAGTGTGTCGGCTTTTTTAAGCGTAACGGTTGTTTCACCTTGTGTACACGTGAGTGTCTTCCTGTTCTCAAACACACACACACACACACACACACACACACACGGTCACACACACGGTCACACACACACACACACACATCACACACACACACACACACACACACACACACATCACACACACACGGTCACACACACATCACACACACACACACACACACACACACACACACGGTCACACACACATCACACACACACACACACACGGTCACACACACATCACACACATCACACACACACACACACACATCACACACACACATCACACACACACACACACACGGTCACACACACATCACACACACACACACACACGGTCACACACACATCACACACATCACACACACACACACACACGGTCACACACACATCACACACATCACACACACACACACACACGGTCACACACACATCACACACACACACACACACACACACACACACACACACGGTCACACACACATCACACACACACACACACACACACGGTCACACACACATCACACACACACACACACACACACATCACACATCACACACACACATCACACACACACACACATCACACACACACACACACACATCACACACACACACACACACGGTCACACACACATCACACACATCACACACACACACACACACGGTCACACACACATCACACACATCACACACACACACATCACACACACACACACACACACGGTCACACACACATCACACACATCACACACACACACGGTCACACACACATCACACACATCACACACACACACACACACGGTCACACACACATCACACACATCACACACACACACACACACATCACACACACATCACACACATCACACACACACACACACACGGTCACACACACACGGTCCAGTGTTGGCAGCGCAGTCTGGTCATATCTCGTCCATACCAGCTGGTGTGCAGCCTCGAGGCAGCCCTGTGTTCTGGAAGGGTAGTCTGGTTAGAATTGAGTCCAGGGCAAACCAGGACTCTCACATTCCTGCTTTTCAATAGAAATTACCATATTCGTTATGGCGAAGGAGATTGATATAAATGTATGCTTACATATGGGTGTTGGGAGGAGAAGCTGTGGAATGCTAAAGTCTTGGGCGAGGGAGAGCTAGCCTACAGGGCCAACTGGTGTCAAATTAAACATGACACTTTCTTTTTTTCTTTCCTTCCTTCAATCTTGGTGTGATCTGTTCCAAGTTGGAACGTTCTGCTCGAGTTACATAAACTCCACCTAGCGCTGCACAGAGGGGTCAGGAGACAGAGAGAGGCGAGGACAGAAAAGAGAGAGAGAGAGATAAGGTAAACCCCCCTCCTCTCCCCTCCTGGAGAAAAAAAAGACGAGAGAGAAAATAAGGACCAAAAAAAAACGAGAGGGAGACGGTGAGATAAAGAGGGTATGGAATGGATGAAACCTGCATCGTCCAAAGGCCTTCCAGAGAACCCTCTTCACAGGACCCTGTCGAGGGAGGAAGAGTGAGGGATCAGGGGGAAATTGGAACCAGAGGGACAGCAGCTTAGCAGCTCGCTTCCAGCAAGCTGGGAAGAAAGGGAAGAAGGGAATATCAAAACAAGCATGCAGCCGTCCGGTCCTCAGCAGAGCTCAGCCCCGACCGGGGGAGGTTCTCCAGACCCTCTCTTCAGCTCACCCCAGGTACAGACAGCGCTGGCCCTCTCTGAAACAACCAGAACATTAAGCATCTCCCGTCTGTAATTACAGGGCCTGTGCACTCAGGAGATACCCTTTGAAAGTCGTGCCGCCGGATATTGCACTGATTCATACTGAAAAACAGAAATATCCAGGCACAATAAGATATTACTGTTTTTCTTTTTTTTTCCTCCAATTCATTTCCTTGTTAAACCATTAAAGTGTCATATATGCTGAGACAAAACACAGTTCTCATCAAAAGGATTAGCTTCCTTCCTGCTTTTATCCCATATGTACTCAACCTACCTATGAGTGCAGCATGGGGACCAGAGCATGTGACACAGGAGGATGAGGCGTGCGTCTTCACAGGAAGCAGCAGGTGATTCATCTCTCAAAAGGACTAGCAGGTGGGCACACCAGATATCTGCTCTTACAGAACCTGAATACCAAACGAAAAGAACACAATATGAGATCACAGACAGAATATAGGCCTCAGTCTTATTAACTGTGAAGTGCACAAACTGGGACATGATCTGAAATCGGAAATACACACAAAAACTAGCAACAGTACTTGATCCAATACCTTCATTTCTATGTGCACTCGCCAAGAATGCAAATAGATCGGCAACATCTCCCTGCTTATACACGATACACACACGCGCGCACACACACACACACACACACGGCATAAGCAGAAACATATGCATCCAGATACACTTAAAAAAGTTGCATACTTGACTCTGGGCTCTTCTCTTGAGCCACATTCACCTCTCTATGACCTCATTACAGGACAGCTTCTCCCTGCCCGTGCTGCCCGCGCGTAGCAGCGGGAGAACAATCCTGTCTCAGTCAGCGTCCCAGACCACCGCTCTCGTTCGCTGATGACATCAGCCTGGTCGTCTCTCCTTCCAGACTCGTCTCCAGTACATCAAACCCCCCCCCCCCCCCCCCCCCCCCCTCCGGTCGTATTTACTGGAAACGAGGTGTTTGTGGTTCATCCTCTCCTTCCCAGAATCCCGAGGGGCTTGCTGTCCATCCGCCTGTCATCTCCTACCCTTCTGCCGGCCAGAAGCGAGACACGCACGGTGACGCACCGGAAAACGCCGGAAAAGATCTGGGACCTGGATCGCGGTCCTACGGCTCACCTGGTAGATGAGGAATTCCCGGCAGGATGTTTTTATCAGAGCGTGTCCAGTCCAGTGTTCTGATGTGCACATACGGGCCTACGCAAGGGTCTCTCTCTCTCTTTCACTCTGTCTCTCAAACTTCCTCTTTGTGTCTTTACTTTAACCCTTCTCCTCGCGTTGGCGAAGCACGAAAGGGGTTTACTACCGACCAAACGTGTCTGGAAAACCGAGACCCATGAAGTTGGTAGTAAATGGAGGAGGGGATCCCTCTCTGAATTGCTCCTCCCAAGGTTTCTTCCATTATTTCTCCTGTTGAGAGTTTTTCAGGGAGTTTTTCCTTGTCTTCCTTGAGGGTTTAGGTTGGTTGAGGGGCAGTTCTATGGGCGTATGTGAAGCCCTCTGTGACATGCTTGCGTGTAAAAAAGGCTATACAAATAAATTTGATTTGATAGTAAATAGAGAAGGATGGGGGGGATGGAGGATTGACAGTAGAAGAGGTCCAGCTCTAGGCTGTATTACCGAAGCATGCCATTCTCCATTTGTTTCTCATGAAGGCCACATTGAAGCGTTTTGCGGCTTTTAGCAGATTGGCTCACGTTGTCTCAGGTCTGCACCATTTGCTACTTGTTTGCCCGGACTGCCTTAATAAAGTTTTATGAAAAATATAGGGAGCCAGACAAAGGATGAAGTGTCACGTGACACAAAACAAATTGTGTGTAGAGTAGATGGATGAGACATGTTCGGTACATGAAAAAGTTTCTGTTTGCTGTTAAAGAAAAAGAGAGAAAGGGAGAGACGAGACAAAAATATCTTCTCTGAGTGGCTCATGGAAACACTTAACTGTCTCAGAATGACGTACGTGGGTTTTTTTTTGTTTTTTTTTACCTGATACCAAAAACAAAAAATTCCCACAATAGAAGTATTCTCCACAAGAGCAGGCCAAGGAAGAATGAAGATAACTACATAATGATTGCGTTTTGGCCATCCTGTCTTCGAAATGACCCATTTATGGAACCCTGTCACACGCATAAAAACACAAAAACAGAATTGCATCTTTTTTTATGGAAGACAGGGATATATTCTTAATTTAGTTTGACAGATGCTTGTCACAGAGACGCACTTTTGAGTCATAACGGCCACATTTGTTTAACCACCCCGCGGTTGCGCTTCGTTGTACGTTCGTGTGTGTCCCTGCTAGCAAAATTCCTGGGAGCATATGGAAGAGTGATACACGTTTTAACAGTAGCCTACACAATCCCATCTGTACATCGCCCCCTGATACAAGCGTTTAATCCTGCCAAATGATTTACATTGACCGTCTGCACATAGCCATGCTTCCCTGCTGTCCTTACACAATGCGACTGTAATGCGGTGGGGAGAGTAAGGGGCTTATTTCATGCTGACAGCCAACACAGCGCCTCCACTTTCCACTAGGCTATATATCCTCCAAACCGTCTGGGTGTCCAGACGTTAGCTATAAGGAAAGCAGGCGGATGAAAATCACCTAAACAGAGCCTTAGGGCTACCCATGACAGGGGGCAACAGAGCTACCGTATTGAATCTCTGAGGTTGAAGTTTACCTTTCATACAAAACATAAACGTTGGTCTACTGTTCACTGAAAACTATGACGTGATCAGAGTAGTCTAGGAGGTCAGTCCATTGTGTTACCGTAACATGCCATAAACTACAATTCATACATTAAAAAACAAGCGAAGTAAGACAGCACACATTGGTCCACTGTGACACCTGAATTAAGGCCTACACGGGTGCGAGAATATTCTCAATGTGGACTTGCTCAACGCTTACAGCAGCCTCTGGTGGCTACCTTTGGAACTGCGTCTTATACCCAGAGCTATAAACGTCAGGTAAAAGTTGATTTGTTCAAAGCAGATATGAAGATCATTCCAAAGCTCGGAACGCTCAATGGCAGTGGATTTCTGCAGATGAAACCAGACCCCGCAGTTCGGGAAAACTGAAGGACAAGATGGACGCCCTCTGTGGTGTGACACACAAGCTAAGTTGCATGCGCGCCGTAAAAATAAAAGCATGGTAGAAGTATATTGCTAATACATTAACCATACTTCATAAAAACATTCATGGGAGAGTTGTGGGAAAGAAAGGAAAGATTGAACCAGTAGTTCTCAGCTGTCTGAAATGCACTCGGATTGGAAATGATCAAACTGTATCTAGTTTTGTGGCGCTCTTGACCGTTCAAGTGAATGCTCGGCTCTGTGTGTGTTGTGATTAACGAGGTGAGCGGTGTTTCTAAACGAGCAGTTGTTCCCGTGACTTGTGAGTGACGTCAGGCCATTCACAGGTGTTAAGGCCAGAGCAGACCAACAGAGCTCCTTAATGACATGTTTCTCTCTCTTTCACACACACACACTGCCTGTTAAAGTGTCTGTTCCTAAAACATGCCTGTCCGACACACAGACATACACAGGTTCTCGCACACACACGCACGAGGTATTAGGTCTCTGAAATCATTGCCTGACTGTAAAGGTCCTAGAGGAATTCCACTCCTTCACTACACTGCCTTCTACCTGCTGTAGAGCTTTCTATGAGGTTAGGTGTGCGTGTCCAAGCAAGGGGGGGAGAAGGTGACACTTCATTACATCCGTGTGAGGAGACCTGGAACCAGTTAATGAGACGCATAGGTCTCATGCACGCGCACACTCACACGCTTCAATATCAAGTTTCCTTGTTCTGAGTGGGACATTCCTCCAATCAGTGCTGACCACAAAGATTAAATGAGTCATCGATTTATTCAATGACATACTTAAGATAAATTCACATTGTCACACAGGTAGCTATATTTTTACCTGACATAAACAAAGATTTTGATTTATTTTAAAATGTATAAACAAAAACAAAAAACTACGAACCAGAACAATTTAAGACAACCAAGACAACCGTAAGATTGCAAGGGGGCCATGGTCTTCCTTTCCCCCTCCTAAACCCCCATCTGCACACGACTGAAGCTGTACAAGAGCCTCTGGTGTGTGTGTGTGCGTGTGTGGTGAGGGACTAGTGGTCGGAGGAAATTCAAAACTTGGGAGAAAAACAATAAGAATGCCTCCATCCTCGCTCCCACCTCATTACACTTATCCAATCACATCTGAGATGACCTCCAGGAGAGGAAGTGAGGAAGGAAGACCCAAAACTGTGCCACTGTTTGAAGCAACACCAGCTGAAATCCTAGAGGATAACAAAACCAGTGGTGAGTGGACAGTCCCCCCAAGTCTCCTCTCATCCTAACCCCGCCCCTCATGACGGCTCGCTGGGTCTTGGTTCAGAGACTCTCAGCTCTTTAGGGGCGTCTGGGTCTCAACAGTCCACAGTGAGTTCCTCTCCAGGCCTCCTTCCCTTCAGTTAAATAATAAAGAAGGTATCGAGACAGGTTGATTCACCGTGTTACCTCAACTTCTAAGTCCTCTGGCCAGGGTAAGAAGAAGGGGCAAGGAGATCAGAAAAGGTCGCCAGTGTAAACTATCGAGACCCACCCCTGGTCCTTCTAACTCGGTCTCTTTCAGTCTCTTAGAGAGGGTTTGGTCTGCCCTCCCTTCCTCCTCCTCCCCCCCCCCCAGATGAAAAACCAAGAGAGGGGGGAGGGGGGGGGGGGGGTGGAGGGTGTGGCCCCCTCACTCGTCTCCAGCAGGGATGTTCTCCTCGATCCTCTTGATGAACCTCATACGGATCTCCGTCACGTTGTCTCCTCGGAGGGTGTCCTGGGCGAACTTCACGTCCACCGCCATCTGGACCTGGAGAACCGGGAGGGAGCGTTATACACACACACACACCTCACATGCTCCTCAAACACACACACCTCACATGCCCCTCAAACACACACACACACCTCACATCCTCCTCAAACACACACACACACCTCACATCCTCCTCAAACACACACACCTCACATCCACCTCACATCCTCCTCAAACACACACACACACCTCACATCCTCCTCAAACACACACACACCTCACATCCTCCTCAAACACACACACACACACACACACACCTCACATCCTCCTCAAACACACACACACCTCACATCCTCCTCAAACACACACCTTATAGATTCTCTTCTGGCAAACACACCCCTTTCCCCTTTTTCCTCAAACACACACACCATCTCCAGGGCCCCCCTCAGGACTCCGCAGAGCAGGTTGGAGTAGACGAGGGAGCTGTGGTTGTCTGGCAGCTCCACCAGGTCCACCAGGGGGTTACTCTCCAGGACCAGGGAGAACTCGTCCCCAGCAGGGCTCCAGTTGGTCACGCTGGGGGTGATGCCCAGGTACATCTTAAACGCCACCTGGCACAGCCACGGGGCAGGGTAGAACACCATAGGGTTAGGTTGGGGAAAATGGTGGTAGGTATTGAGAGATCGGCATAGTAGCTAGCTGCAAGGGTGTGACCAGGTGACCTGGTTATCAGGAGTCTAACACAACAACCTGTTCTCCACAAAGCCAGCTCCAGCTCACCACACACACACTTGGCTTTGTGTTGGCATAGCTGGGATGTTTCAGTACCTGTTGGAACCAAGACAAATGAAAAGCAGTATCCAGGAGCGCTGAAAGCTCAGAAACTATGTGGAACCCTGTACGCTGGAGTTCACATTCCTGCTACTCTGTCTTCCTGCTACTCTGTCTTCCTCCCTCTTCCTCCCTCCTCCTCCCCCCCCCCGCCCCTTGACTCCCTCCATCCTCCTCGCCCCGCTCTGGGAGGTTTCCATGGTCACGCTCGCACCGGCCCTCGCAAAACGTCTCCCCGTTACCTTGGCGATGACATCTGCGGTTTCTCGGAAATCCTGACACCGCCCGACGCTGGAGCGCGCCAGGAAGTCCTCGATGAGACGCACGCCGATGTTGTAACCCCTGAGGGACGGTCCGGGAGGGGGGAGAGAGGGAGGGGGGGAGAGAGAGACATTAAGAGTCACCATGCCCAATCATACCCTCTAAATGACATCGAGTGACCCTTACTGCGACAACCGTTTACTGGAACAGAGCAAGACCAACAGGGAAGGATACACAGACACACCACCATCAAGAACCATCACCCATGCTGATCTGCTACATGCTAACCTGCACCGACCAGAGGGCCGACACAGAGGGAACAGCAAGGCTACCTTCTATGGCCATGCCTGGTCCTGGCTCACCCAGCATGGCTTAGCTTAGAGGGGGAAGAGGCCTCAGGAGCGTGGGCTCTCCAGACCAGGAGGGATAATACTCTATCAAACAAGGCTCAGTCATTCTCTCCTCCCCCTGGGCAAAAAAAAAACAGGCTTTCTGTCTCACAGAAAAGATAACGGAGTTGCGGCCGTGAGCTAAGCTCGAGTACCACCACCGCCCCAGGCCACGTCTGTGTCCTGAAGAGACACAGGTGTGGAGTCAGATCCTGAACCTGTCTAGTCTAGTACATTAAACAGAGAAGAGGACACCTCATATGGGTGTGTGAAAGATAGTTATGACCTGGTTACATCACCAGCTGGCTGGCTGGCTGTGTCACACAAAAGGGGAGAGGGAGAATGTGCCAGTGTGGTGGTAGAGTGTTGGTGCACAGCACATCATAGAGGTTCATATATATATGGCCCTCTGCTCCGGTTGTTTGGCAAGTTCTGGACAAACTAGAATAAAGTGCATGCAAGGGTAGTGGTACATTTCACATGCTCAGGATAAACTGCTCACTTCACATGCATAAGTAGTACGTACACACGGGTTTGGTTGTCGAGGAAAAAAAATATACCCCGTTGGTCATAAACCCACACACCCAGGGATGGTGCTTACATCTTGTCGAGTTGTTTATTGACTTCCTCATCATTCTCATAGTCCTTACACAGCTGGGTGACCAGGGCCCCATAGGTCAGAGTAAACAGCTCCGAATTCTATATTAAAGAGATAATGAGAGAGATAGAGAGATAGATAGAGAGTGAGAGAGAGAGAGAGAGAGAGAGAGAGAGAGAGAGAGAGAGAGAGAGAGAGAGAGAGAGAGAATGTTAGCAATGCTTAGGATATGGGACTGTATTACTTGCCTTGCCAGAGTAATGACGGATTAGAAATAAGAGCTCACACATTACAGAATTAAGAAGAGAAAACTGTTTCGTATTCACGGTTTGTCTGCTGTAGCCTACTATGAATGTGAGTCTATGGGAGAAAGATTCCCAGGTGCATAACATCCAAATGAATGTGAGTCTATGGGAGAAAGTACTGGGAATAACAAACACATTGCTAGTTAGCAATAGAGCGCCGCCTGGCGGAGTCAAACCGGTACTACTCTTTACTGCCAAAACAGCATAATGCTTTGTCGACCTGTGGTCTGTAATAGCTGTAGTTTAAGTTCATTCAGGGAACTACGAAATTAACCCATTCTGGTAATGAAGGAAATCTATGTTTGTCATCCGTGGCACTCACTCACTGCCCCTGTGAAGCATACCTGTCACCCGACTAGCATAGCAAGCTGATAACTGGCAAGCTAACTTCCTGTGGATATCAAGTGTCAGCAGAAAAATATAAAGCTAGCTACCAAAGTTGGTAAAACCAGAACCTAAGGCAGGCAATTATTAGGGAATATAAAACAGGCTAAATAACCGAAAATTAAATGCCAGGATAGACCGTAGTAGCTAAATTAGACAGCAATGTTTGCTAGCTAGCTATAGCACTTAATCGCTATCTAGATTAACATTTAGTTTCCCAACAAGCTATCGCGGAATGCGGCTCCTTACCATCTTTTTGCTGTCTGACGAACGGTTGGATTGCCTTGACATCGTGTATAATGTTACAGGTTTATATGTGTGACTTGATAGCTCTTCTTTATTTTTTAATGCTCTCTTTCTACGACGTTCCCGTGATCGCTGTTGTACTGTCGATAGGCGCTAATTATTCTTCCTCCTTTAGAAAAGGAAGCCATGATGTGTGCAGTAGCGCCACCTTTTGAACTGGAGTAGAATGGAGGTTCATCTGTTTTTACTTCAATGGGCCTACTCCTTTCCAATTGTACCACATGGTGGCGGAATATTACGATAAACTATGAGAATTATACCTATGAATTACAAATAAACTGAAATATAGGTTAACTATTACCGGTATGGCTAGCTTCTATGTAAATGTGAGCTACCAGTCGTAATGCAATTACCCGCGCGCGTGCGTGTGTGCGCACGTGTGTGTGCGCGTGTGTGTGCCTTTGCCTGTGAGTGAAAGAGAACGGGAGGTGGAAACTGTCGGAGACAAGAGGACGTGATACAGATGCGCAAGAAACTCGTGCTGTGATCGTCTTTTATTTTACTCTTTAACATAGGCCTATGTGTTTTAGAACAAGCTTATTGACACACAAGATCATTACTAAAGTTAATGGCTGTATGATTGCTGCTTCGCTGATAGCCTTCCCGAGGGCAATTTCCCTAGAAGCAAGGAAGAGGAAGATAACCCCTATCTCTAGTTCTACGTTTCTTTAGGTCTCGTTTTTATTTTCCAAACGGACCGATTGAAATACCCATTGTACAAAACAGGACGACGGCTGGACCAAAGAGGTGTGAGAGATAAAGGGGGCGATGATGACGGGAAAATCTGTGAAAGACATTGACAGGTATCAGGCTGTTCTCACATCGCTACTATCATTAGAGGAGAATAAATTCTGCGCAGATTGTGAAGCGAAAGGTAAGTGTTCAATCTTGTTAGGGACATACCTACTCGTCATACGGCAAACCTAGTCATCGTAGTAGCATGGTCAAACCTAAGGGGGTGGACAAGACCAAATGAGTCAACCAACGTTTCCCGTATCAATTGCCTCCAGCAACTCAAAGAGTGTGCACGCTGTGCTAGCGTTATCTAACGGAACCTGCCGATAAAGAGGTCAAATCACAAGTTAAGACGCAAAATACACCTGCATTGACATTAACTCGTCCCGTACAAACTGTTCTAGCTTGACCCTTATCTGGGAAATAAGAGTGTGTGCGTTTGTGTGCGCAAGCAAGAGAGCGTGCGCACGCGTGCGTGTCTGTCTGTCTGTCTATGTTTGTTTAGATGTCAATCTGTAATTGAACAACAGTTCGAGACAAATAATTGTAAGTGTGTATTTTTATTGTATTTGAACAGCTTGCATTTCTTAAAGCATGTTAGCCTAACCTGGCTTGACCCACTAAATGAAACACTAAACATGGCAGTAATCTGTTGTGTGTGTGTCATAGGCCTATAAGTTTTATTGTATGACACATTTATATGGATGTTTTTGTAGTGACTTTACAAACCTTAGTAACATGAGTTGGAGTGGCTTGTGTTACCATGGTTGTGTAAGAGGGCAAAGGTAAGTACTTAGTATTGGGCTCACTGCCAGGCTAGTGACATTGTCCTTGAGTCTGACAAACACACCAGCTCAAACTGTGGACCAATGCATTTAGTGACAGCAGGCACATGGGATCTTAACACTGCACAGGCACACTGATATGCACATGGAAGGCTTTCCCACATGATCAGAATTCAGACATGTTCCCTATCGTTCATGCTTGTACACACACACACACACACACACACACACACACACACACACTGTTAAGGCTACAAACAGCACACAGTTGCTAGTATAAGAGACATTCAATCAGAGACGGACATTGTGACTCACATGTTGACCTCTGTGCCTTGGTAGACAGACAGACAGACAGATCAATTCAGTCAGACAGACAGACAGGCAGATCAAGTCTGACAGACAAACAGACAGACACTAGCTGTCAGTCAGACAGACAGGCAGATCAAGTCAGACAGACAGATGTGTTTTGACCTCTGGTTAGTGAGATAAGTGTCCCATCCTTCCATCTCCTCCCTTATCTTTCATTGATCTGTATCCTATAGGGACAGGTGCTGTTTTGAGTGTCATATCCCACCCCCCTCTCTCTTTCTGTCTGTTTCTTTCTCTCAATTCAAGTCAAAATGCTTTATTGGCATAAATGTTCTCTCTCTGTCTCTCTCTTTCTCCTCTATTTCTCTCACTTTCTCTCTCTTGCTCTCTATTTCAGTGCTGAGGTGGCATCTTTGTCCAAAGCACAGAGAATGGCTCATGTTTAGACACAACAGAAATGTTCACACACACACACACACACACACACATACATTTGCTTTGACGACTAGCAGACAACACAGTCTAAAGGACCTCCCGTCCTCACTCTGTAAGTGACCTTCTCAGACTCGTCGCTGTTGATAGTCAGCAGCATCGCTTGTGAACAAGACCTAGATACCACCAGCCCTGGCAATGATCGCAACCATACTGTGAGCCACAAAGCTATGGGGAGTTTTGGGCTTCATTGCAGCCATGGAAACAGTTCAGTGGGGGACACACACACACACATGCGAACCTGGGAGAAGTGTGTTTCGTGTGCCATGGGATATCTAGTGCAGATTGCCCTCTCTAAAATGAGACCAGGCCTTGAAGCGCAAGAGACAGGCAAAGGGATTGAGTTTATCGAGTTTGTGTGTGTATATGTCTATGGGCCGTACGACATTCTGTTCAAAGTCATTTAGACTGTTACTGTGAGTGTATACTTTTGTATATAGTCTATGGTAAATACACAGGGAGGCCTGTTTCCAGAGAACACATACATTCTGACATGTGTCTGTGTGTTGCGTGGCGTTAACTTTACAGAACCTTGCTAATTAGACTGGATAGGATTAGGGGTTAGCAGAGGAAATAGCGCACGTGTGCAATGACACACATCCACCAAGCCACCCACACACAAACACACGCACGCATACACACATACTGTACAGGCTATGGAAGAGGCGGAATTAGAATGAATAGAATGACCTCTTTTCCAGCTTCTTGTGTGTAATCAGTTCAAAGTGTAACTGCCACTTTCTCTCTCTCCAAATACGTGAACAGGAAAGCACTCATCAACATATCACGATCTCAGCTTACGTAAAGGATGACATGAAGTAAAATGAGGCAAAATGAACACAATTTTGGCCTTCAATCACTTGTCTGAAGGAATTGACAGAAAACATTCCCCAAAATATGTTCTTTTTGTCATTTTTCCTTCCTCTTCTGTCCTTACGTTATGGTAATGTTTATGTTGAGTCATTCCCTCAGCACGCAATGCTCTCCTTCTTGTTACTATAAAATGACAAGGTGTTACAGCTGAGAGAAGTCTGGTGTCACCTGTTTAACACATCCTGGACGGGGGTTGTCGATGACTGTACTGAACAGGAAACACACATGCAAATACTGTACTGATACACTTACATGCAAACAAACTCAGACATCCAGTCTCTCAGACACCTGTATGGGGCCATATGGCTAAGGTTGGTGTTGTCTGATCCTGTTTGCTCTGACACAGATTACGGTTGCTCGAGCATCAGCTCTGGTCGTCCTGGTTAAAGAGGAAGTGACTAGTTTGCACATAGACAAATGCTAAACGTAAAACACAAACAAAACGAATAATTTGTTTCACTCTCACTCAGTTTCTTTCATTCTGTCTCTCTTCATCCCTCTCTGTCTCCATCTCTTTCCTCTCCCCCACTCTCTTTTAGCCTCTTTCTTCATCTTTCTCTCTTTCTCTTTCTCTCTCTGTGTCTCTTGTTGTCTCTCGTGCTTGAGCAGTGCTCATGTTTGCATACACGCAGGCCCCGGGGTTGCTATGGAGACATCACCTGAAGATGTCACTTCCTTATCCTCCACCTCCCACAAACAGCTACCTCTCGAATGGAGGGGGGTGATTGGCTGCGTCGAGGGCTCTATCGCCGCTGCGTCCTGTGACTGAGAGCCTATGGCTGTGAACACACCTACAGACCCAGGCACTGTTAGTCCTGCAAAGCCGCTAATGTGACCGTCCCTGGTTCCCAGGGCTCTGTGGGTGGGGTCTGGAGGGTGGGGGGGGGGGGGGGGGGGGGGGCAGGGCATATGTTGTACCAATAGCTGCTGTAATGGGGTCTGTTTCCGCTGGGTCACTGGTGGTGGTGGTGGGGGGTAACGGGAGGAGGTGGGGGGTTCGAAAGACACGAAGTCTGAGCCCATGGGATTAGACCGCTAACGCATGTGGAGGGCTCTGTGGATCCTGGTGGGATATGGACTGGGGTATGGGTTATGTGCAGTGTGTGTTTATTTGTGTGTGTGAGAGAGAGAGACAGAGAGAGAGAGAGAGAGCGGGAGAAAGTGAGAGAGCAGAATAGGAAGTACTTAATGCATCTATTATTTATTTTCGTCTCCTCTCTTCCTCTCATCATATTGCCTGGGTGTCCTGGCAGGTCGACACAATAACAGTCCACCATTTGAGAACTTGATTAAAGTGTCTGTGCATGTGTGCATGTTTGCATGTGTGCATGTGTGCCTGTGTGCATGTGTGCATGTGTGCATGTGTGCCTGTGTGCATGTTTGCCTGTGTGCATGTGTGCCTGTGTGCATGTGTGCATGTGTGCATGCCTGTTTCCCTCACCCCATTTTCTGTTCCTAACTCAAACCTCTCCACTCGTTTGTAACAGTCAGTGTGAAAGCTCTGCAATCTTCGACAGTACGACCCAAAAAATGTGTTTGGATCCAAAACAGGAAGTTTATACTACACAGTGGTGTGTTACTCCACTGGCTAGAAATGCTAAGTGATTGCCAAACAGGACTTAGTTTCCACTGCTGTTGAGACTGAACTCGAATAACCTTCTTATCACCCTCAGTGTAAATGTTGGGATTCTTGTCTCAAAGCTGCTCTGAAATACACACTGTAGGTCTGATCACGATCTGGCTATCTGTCACTCCTTCATAATTGACCTGTCAATTTTTTCCCTCAAGCCCTTATAATGTGGCCTGGTCTAACTGTGAGGTTGCAGAATTGCTCACAAGCCTATCATTCATCACCTTTGAGCTCCAGACCCCCCCCCCCCCCCTTCCCTCTCTCTGTGCCTGGACGTGAGGGCCTTCCTCTGGGTTTGAGCATCTCTCCACTCCCCCTCCACATCCAGAGAACCAGGCCTCAAGCCAGCTGCACACTCTAATACCCTCAAGCAGATTAGGCCTGCACTGTTCGCTATGCACACACACACACACGCTTAATCATGATGCACTGCAAACACACATACTCACATATTTGAGATACAGAGATTGAAAATGGGAGAGGTTGAGATGAGGGGGGAATTTTTTTTTGTGCAACATGCAAAGTTGGAGGAAAGATATGAAGGACAGAGAAAGGCTGAAAGAGTGTGATAGGGAACAGAAGTGAATGGGATACAGGGATTACAACTGTTTGCTCGAGATACGGACAAAGAGAAAAGGAGAGGGGAAAGAGTTGCCACGTGGACCAGAGTCAAGAAACAGAAGGATGAGAAGAGAGAGGAGAAGTAGGGAGAGAGGGAGGGAAGGGAACAGACTAAACTGGCATGCAGAGCCAAATCAATCCTCTTGTTTACTGTGGCTACCCCCGCCACCCCCTCTCGCCACCACACACACACACACACACACACTCGCTCACACAGTCCCCAGCATTGTGTCTAAATAGGCTTTGCTGAGTAATTCTGCTATTATTAGCCCTGCATGCTAACTAATGCTGCAGACAGACGTTCAGGATGGACCCAGCCAGCTTTCACATTAATCCCCAACGCTCTGACACAGGGTATGCACGTGTATATGCAACGATCTGGATCATGTGGGATCAGAGAAGTTCTGGGGTACTCGTGATACATTTGGACCAATCAGGACAGACAGACAGACACTGTTTTGCACAGGTTCAGTCTCTCCATAGCTTCAAACCAGCCACGCTGTGGTTGAATGTTTAGGTCTTTGGCCTTGGTGAAACAACCCCACTAATAAACAAGTTCTCGTGGACATGCTTCCATGATGTGCCTACAGGATAGTTCCTGATCTATCCCATTAAGGCAGAGAGGATATGACAGCACTGCCACCCAGTGGAGGGAAAGGCACACTGCACGTTGCACTGATTTACCTAAGAGGGTGGTGGGGGTGGGATGGAGGTTTTGAGAGCCCTTCAGCCAACCAGAGAGAAAGAGGGAGAATGATGGAGGGAGGCAGAAATGGATTGAAGAGGAGAGTAAAGGAAAGGAGGAGGGAGGGGGGGAGGGTGAGGCTCCAGTATTCTCTTTGAAGCTTCCTGTTATTCTCTGAAGAGAGCTGTTGCATAATCTGAGACGAAAAATAGCCGGAGAGATGCGGAACAGCTCTGCTGATGGATACACACTCACTAACGTGTAGTGCACACACACACACACACACACATACACATACACACTCACCTGCACATGCACACAAGCAGCAAACTAGTAGACACAGTAACTTGCACACATACACACTCACATGTACAAACATTTCCTTGTTTCTAAGTGAATAATAATCCATTTGTGTAATTGGCTTTTGTGAAAAAGGAATGTGTGTGTGTGTGTGTGTGCATGGCTCTCCCTCCCTTTCCCTCTGTTCTCTCTCTTCTATCAGAAGAACATGCAGACTAAAGACTTGTTGTGGAGCTTGATATTTGTCAGTGCACCACATGACTGTCACAGGATTAGACATGCTCCTTGGTGAACACAAGCACATCATTGAGGTCTGGAGCTTGTCTAATCTATGATTAGATGAAAAATAGTCAATCAAACTCTCTCTCTTTTTCCCCATCTCTCTCTTTCCTCTGCTCTGGCTCTCTGTCAATTTTACTGCCTCGTTCTATTTTTCCACACAAGCTTTCCTGCTCTCTTTGATTGAGTGTCTATTTTTATCTGTCTGAAATTGGTGGTATACTTAGAAGTACGAGTACAATACACTCCAGTTCACAAAGGTCTCATCCTTACCTTCATTTTTCTTTCTCTCTCTCCACCCTCCCCTCTCTGTCTTTCTACCCCCCCCCCTTCTCTCTCTCTCTCTCTCTCTCTCTCTCTCTCTCTCTCTCTCTCTCTCTCTCTCTCTCTCTCCCTCTCTCCCTCTCTCTCTCTCTCTCTCTCTCTCTCCCCACCTCCTTCTTTCTGTCAGGTCCTAGATGGGCATCCTGGAATCTGGGAATCTTCATCTGCATCCGCTGTGCAGGGATCCACAGGAATCTGGGAGTCCACATCTCCCGGGTCAAATCTGTCAACCTCGACCAGTGGACCCAGGAGCAGATCCAGGTCAACAGCGAGGCTAGACCCAGGGCCAGGCCCAGGCCAGGGCCGTAGCATCATGGTCCATGCTGGGGGGGGTGATGTTTCTGGGTGGTTCTGGCCTGGTTGCAGTGTATTACATCTGTGTGTGTCTGTTTCCAGTGTGTCCAGGAGATGGGCAATGCCAAGGCTAGACGGCTCTACGAGGCTTTCCTTCCAGAATGCTTCCAGCGCCCTGAGACAGACCAGTATCCTCATCACTTTGTGTCAGTGTGTGTGTGTGTGTGTGTGTGTGTGTCAGTGTGCCATCAGTGTGTGTGTGTGTGTCAGTGTCAGTGTGTCATCAGTGTATGTGTCAGTGTGTCATCAGTGTGTGTGTGTGTGTGTGTGTGTGTGTGTGTGTGTGTGTGTGTGGACACTTGAGACGGCTGCTTTCCTTGACTGAGTCGCGTAGGTCTGCAGAGATCTTCATCAGGGACAAGTACGATAAGAAGAAATACATGGACAAGGTCATCGACATCCAAAGGCTACGGGTAAATGTCTAGACACTCACACACACACAGAGAACACACACACACAGAGAACACACACAAACAGAGAACACACACACACAGAGAACACACACCCACACAGAGAACACACACACACAAAGCGTGTGGCTCGGTCGTCCCTGAACCCCTCTTCCCCTGCTCTGTAGAAAGAGAAAAGTTGTGACAACATTCCTAAGGAGCCCGTGGTGTTTGAGAAGATGAAGCTGGTAAGTGTGAACTGGTTCCGACTCGCAACTTCAGGAATTCTTCAGCTTAATTTATACTCAGGTCGCGGACACTTTTGAAATGGTCGCCGACGAAAAAAGAAAAGTGTCGCTCAGGCAGCTGCATTTATACTTCGGCAAACAGTCGCCTGTGCTCAAGGTTCGCGTGACGTAAACAGAATCATTTTTTGTTACATTCATAGCTATGGTTACATTGTTAACGCTTTGTAGCCTAGGTGATCAATCGGAGAAACTGACCATTTAAATTTTTCACTGTGTGACGACATCAGCGCCAGTAGAAATTTCTCCTGGTAGGCGACACTTCTAAGCGACGGTTAAAAGTGTCGACCGAGACGTCATTTCTGTCGGCGACCTTTTCAAAAGTGTCTGCGACCTAAGTATAAATTGGGCTTCAGTCATCCAGAGGACACCTATGACATAACCGTGTGACCTCTGTTCTGTGCTTGACCCCTACAGAAGAGAGACGACTCTCAGCAGATGAAGAACAGCCCCCAGTCCCAGTCCGTCTCTGACCTGCTAGGACTGGGTATGGTAGCTAGTACACACACACACACGTGTACACGCACAGCACACACACACATGTACACACACGCACAGCACACACACACACATGTACACACATGCATGCGTGCGTGCTGACACACACAGACACGCAAACACAGATCCCGCTTAGAGCCACTGTGGTTTTTCGTGAAGAGGACTCCGCTAGGTTAGGCAGGTCCATTTTAGAAAGCCTCTGGTGCCACAGCAGTGACTCAGCATCCATCTGACCCTCCCTTCCCTCCCTCCCTCCCTCCTCCCGCCGGCCCGCCCTCCCTCCGCCTCTCTCTTCCCTCCCTCCCTCTCTCCCTCCTTCCCTCCCTCCCGCCGGCTCGCCCTCCCTCCGCCTCTCTCTCCCCTCCCTCCGCCTCTCCCTCCCTGTCTACCTCCCTCTTTCTCCTCCTCCCACCCTTTCTCCGCCTCTCCCTCCCTCCCTCCCCCTCTCCCCACTCCCCCTCCTCTCTCAGATGCCCCAGGCCCTGCTGCAGCCGTATCTAATGGGTTTGGTGCTCCAGGAGAGAGGCCCAGTCCTGTGGTGGCCAGACCAGCGATGCCCCACTCGCACACCACGGTGGATCTGTTCAGCTCCTCCTCAGCCTCCTCCACCAACAGCACGGTGAGTGGGACACCCCAGCCCACCCTCCAGCAGCCAGCCGGCTGGCCCCTAAGAAGTACGGGAAACTTCCGGCTAGCCGGTCGACCTGTGTGTTTCAGTTTGTCCCTGGACTCGCGTGTACTCTATACAGCGCTCACTGCTATTCTCTCTCTACCTGTCGGTCTCTCTTTACCACCACCTGTCTGTCTGGATGTGTACTTGTCTGTCTCTCTCAACCTCTTCCTGTCTCTCTTTAGCTCTACCTGTCTGCCTGCCTCTCTATCTCTGTCTCTCTCGCCCTCTTTCTCTCTGTCACAAACACAGACATCCACACCCTGTCTAACCCCGTCTGCTCCTGTGTCCTCTCTCCAGCCCATGTGCAGCTCCATGCCTCAGGGCCGTGTGGCAGCATCTGTCCCCGAGAACCTCAGCCTGTTCCTGGACCCAGCACCCAGGGCAGGGGAGGGGACCAAGAAGCTCTCCAAGGACTCCATCCTGTCCCTGTATGCATCCACGCCCTCAGTACACACCAGCAACATGGCCGCCCACGGTAAACACTGTCCCTGCAATCTGCTGAGTGATGTGTGGGTGTCGGTTTGGGTTTTGAAGAGAAAACCATTACGATGTACAGTATTCATCTGTCTTTTACTCCATCCCTTACATTTGTTATTTTTTCATGTTACCTTGCTTGTGTTTCGATGGGTGTTTGACATGATTTTGTGTTGATTTTATTTTGTCTTTAGCTGGCCTTTACATGAATCACGCCCAAATGGGTTATACCACCTCTCCCTACGGACCGTACCATTCTTTGGCTGCCCAGAGAGGGGGGATGGGAGGAGCCATGATGGGCCCACAAATGTCCCTAATGGGAAGTCAGCAGAACTGCATGATGGGACCCCAACAGAACGGCATCATGGGAGCACAGGGGGTCATGGGGCAGGCCAGTGGGGTCCCTCCTACTTCCTACATGGCAGGAATGCCTCAAGGCATGATGGGAGGTCAGCCCAACGGCATGATGGGACAGCAGCAGAACGGCATGATGGGAGGTCAGCCCAACGGCATGATGGGACAGCAGCAGATGGGAAGTTCAGCCGCCGGGCCCCAACAGGTGTATGGAGCACAGCAGGCTCAGCAGCTGCAGTGGAACATCACCCAGGTGTGTGTGTGTCTGTGTGTCTGTGTGTGTCTGTGTGTGTGCGTGTGTGTGTGTGCGTGTGTGTCTGTGTGTGTGTGTGTGTTTGTCTGTGTGTGTGTCTGTGTGTGTGCGTGCAGAGTTGTTTAGCTATTCTTGACCTGTAGTTGAAGGTTAGGGTTGTAATTACTGTTAGTGTTTGAATTACGTGAAGGGTTGTGTTTAGGACTTAGGGATAGTTTTAGGGTTCAGGTTAAAGTTAGGTCTAGGGTTAGGTTGTGGTTTATGCACATGTGCAAATGTGAAAATGATGCATTAGTCATAATACCGAAAGCAGTACCCAGGAACATGCTTGTGTAACACGCTACATGTGTTCTGTCCCCAGATGACGCAACACATGGCAGGAATGAACTTCTACAGACCCAGCGGCATGGTGGGATACGGCACTCAGCATATGGGAGGAGCAACGACTCCAAGCTCCGCCCACACGATGGGGTCACATGTCTGGAAATGATGTCAACGTGTCGACGTAACGGAACGACCAGTGATGGTGGCCGGGAGATTTCTCTACTGAACTCTATGTGACATTTTCTAAAAGCAGAACAGCAAGAGGAGCAGGAGGAGAAGATGATCCTGTAGAGGGGTTTGGAGACGACCACCATCTCTCCTCTCCCCTTTCTCCTTCCTCTTCCTCTCCTTTTTCTCCATAGCCATTTTTGCAGATTTCCATGCTTGCCTTCTAAGACCACTCAGAGAGCAGTTGTCAGATGATCAGGGCGGAGGGCGGAGGCCGACACGTCGGGAACACAGCGTACAGCTCATCTTATTCCCAGCCTGTGTGTGTGCTTGTGTGAACAGGGTCATGAAAGGTTCAAACGCCTAGTTGCAAACCACATGTACTTCCTGCATCCCCCCCTGATTCCGACTCCGGATTCCATCGGTATCAGGAAGTATTTTGTCTCTGCAAATCTCAGAACAACAAAACATGTCTGCCACAGTTTGCATTCGTTTTTTTTTTGCCGATAGCAATCATACAATGCATAGATCTGGTCTGTTACTTATGTAACTAGAGACATAGAGCAGCTACAGTACAACACCTACCTAGATACCCGTGAATTTTATAACAAGGGGTCTTCTATTGAAATCCTTGGAGGGCTCTGGTCAACATGGTAACATCATCAAGGTGTCAAATGACCTTTGAGTAACCTAGCTGTTAGGAAACCAAAGATTCAAAGATAGCTTTACGGTTATTGTACCACTCCGTGTAATGTGGGTTACATCTATATACGTAGGTATGATAAGGTCAACATACTAGTAGGGATTAGAAAAAGTGCTGTTCACGTATTCACGATTTTGTTTGAGCAAGTGCAATACATATCCATTGATTTGTAAGAGAAGCGATACGTGCTTCACTTATTTGATAGCATTAACAAGTGTGCTAGCGGTTCCCTTTTTGTGATCTGCTCTGCGTAAGTGCAGAGTGAGTGGTGGAACATATCAATTCATTGTGCTACTTCCTCGAGGGAGCTCAAATGTTAACTTGAGCTTAATTGCATGCAAGTCTTCACTGTCAAATAAAAATAGATTTTTTAAACGCCCCACTGACCTCAAGCTAGAAATTATGAATATGATGTTTAAGGAACGAGAGAAGAGCAGAATTCGTTGCAGGTCAAAGATGTGATTCAGGTGTCATTTGTAATGTAATGGCTCATTGGAACTGCATGTCATGACGGTTTCTCAATGAATGTGACCCTTATGTCAATGAATGTGTACACAAGCATTTGTCTGTGAATAAGTGTGGGTGTCTAAGCGCACCGTTCGAATGTTTCTCTGAATGTATATCTGAATGTTTCCCTGTCTCACTGAATGTGTTCTATACTGATTTTAAAAATCTAATCCCTACCACAATGTACCCTTTCTTCCCCCGTTCAACTGAGTCGAATTATGTGTCCTTGAATGCATTGTGTGTTGAGTTTGTTCTTAACAGTGTAATCTGGCTTTCCACGAATATACCATTGTCTGTGTCAGCGTGCTTATTGTCCATGTCTTTAAATGTTCTGGATGTCTGAATGTATTTGTGACTGTACATTTGTCTTGGGGGGTATTCAATTTTGGCTTCTCCCTTTGGCTTACTACAGAGCTGTGAATGTAAACTCACATAGCAAGCAGTAATATGCCTACTGTTGAGACTTCAGGTTGTTTTGTCGGCGTTTACAGTTTTGGCGAGGAACTTTCTACGAATTTAGCAGCAATCAATCAGCTGACTCACTTCAATCATTCCTAAGTAGGTGCCCTCTCTTACCCCCATGCCACCCCCCGTCATGACTACACAACTTTTTTCTGTGCTTGTTATTATAATCAAGATTGTTATGAGTAATTATGATGCATGAAGGTAATAGTGTAAATAATTTCAAACCATCCCATCTTTCTATGATTTAAGGAACGTGGAGAGTATTGTGTGAATGTTAGGAAAGGAAGAGAGAGAAAATAAACCATGGAGGAGGCAAGAGAAGATGTGGTAGACAGGAGGAGACAAGATGGGTCCTTATCGTTAGGCTATATACCGCTTACTGTTTCTCCTTTGACGATCAGTAATACATCCTTTGTGTCAGACACAGCCACTATAGTATTGGTTCAGCCGTGGTTTTGATACATTACCTGTTTGTCTGCTCAGACTGACAGTCCATTGTAAAACTGGGTTATCTATAGAGACCACATCGCAAAGCAATGAACCTTTAGAAAAGCAATGAAACGCCATTCTATTCACGAATGTTTATATCCCACCTGTAGGTCGGGAGGCGCTATAATGTCACAGTTTTGTCCTTTGCAAGAATCTTTGGGTTTGTTTGATATATTTTTCCCTTTTGCTTGTATACAAAATGAATGTATATTTTATTATGTAGTCGTCATTAATTCAATTAGTGTATTTAGAATGTTTTTCTGTATATTATGTTGTAAAACAATTAATAATATGTATATTATTAGTTCTGTATATTACAATTGCTTTGACATTTTCAAACATCTGTTAGTGTATCAAATGTGTATAACACATACAAAAATAAAAGCTTGTCTATGTGTGAAAGAAATAAAGATATAGACATGTTTTGTTTAAAATCTGGGTGTGGTCTCTATGGCCTCAACGGACGGTAGCATCTCTCACATAAAAACAGCTTGAGCAGAAAGAAAATTGTGATTCAAATCAAACTTTATTGACTTTGCGTCCAGATGGCAAAGGGCATGCAAATACAGGCTTCTGAATCTGACATTTTGTATCTTTTTTTTCCTCGGTTTGGCTCTATTTTCTTACAAAACTACGTGCACTTTAAGTAATCAATTCTGCAGCGTACAAACCACAAAAATACCAGTTTTACATTATCAAATACTGCACATAGAAAACATTTACAAAGCACAGGTATAAAATTACAGCTCCTTTTCTTTGCCATGTACCACATCCTTAAGTCGTTCCGCAATGCTTTGTGATTTCAAACTCACTTCAGAAATCTCTTCAAAGAAGACAGAAGCTATGTGATATGCAGAGTTTCTACATGTGAGGAGTCAACTTTCTTCAGTGTCGTGCAACTTTTTCCGGCCTGCCTTCTCACAGAAAGATCTCATCCTATCACTATGGCTAGGCTAGTTCAAAAAGACAACCTTCATCTACCAACACCGCCCCGTCAGTCAGCACAATTAGACCAAGTCAAAGACATCACTTTGCAATTTTGTGTGTGAATGAGTGTGCCTATGTGGGGTTAAAAATAATTGGCTAAAGGTGATGTCATGTAAATGTAACTTCAATTTAATATCTGCATGAAAAGATGTGTGAGGGGCATGCGCTAGAGTTTAGACATGGTTTGGGAAGAGTATTTTGTCAGTTTTCGGTGCGTTAAGGCTTGGTTTGGGGAATAGGAGGTTGTCTTTTAGGGGAGTGGACTACATTGCTTTAGCGCTCATCTACAGACAGTGAAGAGGACAAGATAGCCGCTCAGCAACTTGCTGTGACTAACGACCGTTAAAACGTGAATATCAACGAACAGTCTTTAAACATACAGCAGCAAAATTCAAATTTGCTCATTGGACTCAGTGGGCAAACAAAAAGAAAATAATCCTTCTTGACCTGAATGATGTTTGCTACATTGACAAGCAGCTGTTAAGACTGCAGATGTTTTTTGTTGCTCGTGGAAAACATGGGTTTAAAGTTTTATCATAAAATTTCGTCTTTTTTTTCAATGCAGTGCGTGCAGTTGTCTCTTGGTCTCCCTTTAAGAAAAACTGCAATATATTCCTGTGAATACCCCTAACATTCCTGTTCTGTTCAGTTCTACAGGGTTTAACAGGGGTACTGGTAATGCTAGTGCAATTGAAACAGTCAGAGGTTACCTTGGTAACTGTGAACCAATGAGACTTAGCCCCAGGCAGACCAGTTCTCTCTCTGAAATCAGGAAATAAATTATTGCCAGTAGAAGTAGGCCTACTCTATTTTGTATGTCTGGAAGGCTAAATTCATGCTACGCTAGGATACAATTGTTCACAATTCTTGCAAGTCGCAGTCATCCTATAACAGGATACAGAGTATATTTCAAAAGTTGGTTAAATTACATCATAATCATCTTCCTTTTATCATCATCATCAATAATACGTATACAATAATATTGTCAAAGAAACCATGCGAAAAAGTTGTTCGTTTTCAAAGTACAAAAGTATTACAATTCAGCTAAAGTTAATAGAGGACTTCATTTAGCAATTTAGCTATGAAATTGATGCAGGGAGTTATCATCTTAGACTAATCATGACGATTTAAATAAATGAAATCTGTTTCGCCTGATTGAGTCTCTTCCTCATGTTTAGCTTAGAGAAAACCACAGAGCTGTGTGAGTCAGTTAAATAAACAACAGAAGAAGAAAGAATAATGAAACAGGCATAGCCTCAATCGACACAGAAGTTCCCTTGAAAGATCTGTAATCATTTACAAAAAAATTAATGACGTACGTACATTCACACGCAGATCTGGTCTTACGATTAAGAAATACATTCAGAAAACAGAATACATATACAGAGATATAACATCAGTACAATATTTTCAAGCCCATTACTTTGTTTTCCAAACTTTCAATTGTGTGTCTGTGCTACAACACAGGAGTAAATAAAATAAGGCCTTTGTAAACTGAACAAGCCCTCATTTTCACGAGAATCTACAGGCAGAATCCCAAAGGATCCTCCATCACACGTCTGTCTCCTCTAAGACTCATCTCCTTAGAAAAATAAAATCATTTTCTTCATAATATTAAATAGATATTGGGTTGATCTGAGACATTATAAAACAGTTTAAACAGAAAAACGGAAGAGATCCACAACGCTCCAACTACAGATTCTACAGCAGAACAAGCTTGAGGACAGGTTAGCCAATAAAATGTCTCAAATGTGGTGGGGTTCAATCTTACAGGAGACAGCTCAGTGCTTGTGGTACATTCACAACTTTGCTAGACTACGGTGTCTGAAAACAGAGGCCAGACAAAGAGTGGGAAAGTTGACTATCAATCTGGAAATGTATATCAGACTACCTTTCACACCTTTCTCCATTCCCTCTTTAGCCAGTGCCTGTACTGTATGAAATTACACGTTAGCTAAGCCATGCAAGATAACTGAGAAAAATGACCTCTCTATTTAGTTCCAGATTGTTGTCCTGCCTCTCTTCTATCTAATGGACAGGTGATTTAATAACAAATAGGTTTCCACGCAGTATTTGTCATATAGCTTTTCCACCTTCTATAAAACACTGCCATTTCTCCTTTTGGTTGAAAAACTGTTTTGGACAAATTTGGCAAATATCTTCCCTCAATGTAAAAAATCTAATAAATAACTTTACATTAGGGTTCATGCAGTCACTCTCTCTTGCTTTTCTCACCCTTAAATACCCAAGATAACATTGTGTTGCTACTCAATACAGCACAGTTAAAGGACAGAGAATCTCATATAAGTCCCCAACACGGACATCACATGTAAAAATATCAATATCCAGTATCAGTAGTCATTTAATAGATTTTACCAAGGACTAAACATTTAGCAGTGAACAGGGAAATTTTGCTCTAAATTACACAAATTCAATAAAAATGTTTTTCGGAATAGCTACTTTTTTCTTTCCACCAAACATTTGTTTACTCTCTCTTAGAGGTCACAAAAGGCTTTTGCTGAAGAAAACATGTGCAAATACCAAAAAGTAAAGGTTCTTGTTTCTAATGCACCATGCCAGCCGTTCACAAAACATGAATAAACATAAATAAATTACACTGAGAATGACTTCATATACATGAAGTCATTGGCAAGGAAGTACTCCAAAGTTTAGAGGAAATAATCGAATGGTCTCACTCGCCATTCGTCAATGAGAGGAAGGTGAGATGCCAGGGTGAGTAGGGGCGTTCGGCCAGACCTTGGGTTAGAGAGAGGAACACCATCCGAAGGGCTAAAGTCTCAAAGGAAGGGAAGAGGGGGAGGGGGGGAGTGATCCAGTTGTTTGAAAGTTCAAAGTGCCTAAGAAAGCCTGTCAACCTTGTGTCTATTTCATTGGACGCTCATCCTCTTCAGTCCATTCGAGTGCCTTTCCGTTTGAACGTCAAATTTGTCATGCTGGCATTCAGTTGGGGAGACCAAGCCACCCTGTGCAGAGGGACTGGAGTTGAACGGAAAGACTAACTAATTAAAAGGAAGTGGAACACTGTGAGGTTTATGTCTTGTGACTCTCACATAGTATAGTTGTTGTTTTTTTAACACTTATTTGCCGCCATCTTTGACACAAACAGCTGAAAACCACAACACGATTTTGCATGTTAGATTTCTAAAGGACATAGAGCAAGGAGATTGTCGAGTGTTTCAAAACACCCTTCTCTCTCACGCCTGAATCTGTTTACTTTTTAAATAATTATTCTATATTCATACAATATCCATGTTCTGGGTAGGCTTCCAAAGCAAGGTTTTAAATATGTGAACACACACCCCATCACAGAAGAAGAGAGGAAACGTGTGTACCTATCAAAGTGTGTGTGTGTGTGTGTGTAAGTTTGTGTGGGTAATCTTGGGTTATCTGTCCAGGCGTCATATGCTGACACTTCTCAGACGCAGGTGTGAAACTAAAAACGACATCATAAATCGGTAAATCAACAGTGAATTAAACAGATTGAGTCCAGTTTCTGGTTGGGTTTATATTGGGACAGAGCTTTGGTCCTCTCGGAGGTGAAGTTTGTCGTGGGAAAACAATAATCCTAGGCTGCAGCTGGGACTACGTTTCCCAGTGTGCCCAGGGAGTGTCGATAAAGGAACAGGACTTTGTGTATGTTCTCCTCTACACCATAATGCAGCTTTTCATGAGGGATGCTGGTTAGTCAGGACTAGCTCTCTGATCTTAAGATGAGGACGTCACTAAGGCCCTGCCTTCTCCCTAACTCAATGTTTCATTCCTTAGACAGGATAGAGAGCTAAATAAATAAAGAACTACTATATTCCTAATATATTCTTCAAGGCAAGCTAAAAAATAGCACTTTAAAATGGTCTCAATAAGGGTTGCAAGCAAACGTGCAGATAAGCAGCTAATACATGTAAACACAACAGAAGCTATCTATATATATTTATTTCTATAATAAACTCTGTTTTGTGGTGATCAGAGGTTTGTGTTGCTACCTCACATAATGAACATCATGTGAACATCATGTGAACATCATGTAAACATCATGTGAACATCATGTGAACATCATGTGAACATCAGAGCCTGCCCGAGTAAGTGCGTGTGCGCGTGTGTGCGTGTGCATGTGCGTGTGCATGTGCGTGTGCGTGTGTGCGTGTGTGTGTCTGCATCTGCTGGTATGTATTCTGTTTCTCTCCATAACAGCCTGTGTGTTTGTGTGTCTGTCTATGTGTGTGTGTGTGTGTGTTGGTTATTCTAGAATGTATCTTCTTTTTTGCATTACATCTAAGTCATCGACTTTGCTACATATCCATATCTGAATATACTATTCTAGCTCTGGTACTAATACTAATTGCTTTGGTTTTTAAAAATAAAGTCTTTTTTTCCCTTAGTTTGGCATAGAGAAGTTTTAAAAACTGGCATTGGAATGACCCTCAGATGAGAAGTTCCTTGGAATTCTGGGAGCTGGATGTAAAGAACATCACCTGATTACCCAGAGTGGAGATGCTACATATTCCACACGCTCTGACTAAATCAGATCTCCTCTACGTAAAAATCAGACGACCACTGACGGTTGTGTTCGCTGAACTGCGGGGGGGAAGTGGACATGAGTGTGAGTGGGAGTGTGTTTGCACACACCTACATGCTTGTGTGAGTGCGAGTGAGTGAGTGAGTGTGTGTGTGTGTGTCTACGTGCCTAGGTACAGGTGGGGCTGGTGGCGCTCTCCAGGGAGGACTGGGACAGCCGGCGGGTAAGGGGGCCAATGCTGGGGTCGGCCAGGGAGGAGGTAGGGAACAGCTTGTACCAGCCGCTGACTGTGGCCGACAGGTCCAAGTCCTCCAGTAGAATCTGAGCCATTCCCATGAAGCACTTGTGGTCCATGCGCCCATAGTCCCCCCATACTATGACCTGGAGCGAGGACGGAGAGAGAAAAAGGGAGGGAGAGATGTAGAGAGGGAGGGAGGGAGAGAGAGAGAGGGAGAGATGCGGAGAGAGGGAGGAAGAGATGCAAAGAGAGAGGGAGGGAGAGATGCGGAGAGAGAGGGAGGGAGAGATGCGGAGAGAGAGGGAGGGAGAGATACAAAGACAGAGGGAGGGAGATAAGGAGAGAGAGAGAGGAAGAGAGATGGAAAGAGATGGAAAAAAGAGAGAAAGAGGGAGATGGTGAGAAGGTTTAAGAGAGACGGAGAGAGAGGAAGAGGGAGAGAGACGTGGAGAGAAAGATTGAGAGAGAGAAAGACAGAGTCAAAGAGAGAGTAAAAGAGAGTTAAAAAAAAAACAGATAGTGAGATAGTCAAAAATACAAAAATACATATAGTTGTGTCCAGTAAGAGAGGTAGATACAAAGGGGAAGAGGTCAGGGGAACAGCATGGAGGACAGAGGCCCACCTGAAGGACTTTCCCCTGAGGACTCTCTTCAAACAGCAGAGGTTGCTGGTATGTTGGGTCCAGAGTCTTCTTCACCACTCTGGTCTTCTTCTTCGCCAGGCACATGCCGTTCTCCAGAACATACACCTTCACGTAGGTCGCTGCTCCACAGGTCAACACACACACATACAAACTCAGCTACACGACAATCATAGTCTTTTTTCAAAGAATAATATACCATGTTAAAGAATAACCAGAACATTTCTGGTGAAATTGTGTGCTTGCGGCTGCCACACCAAGAGATGCCACAACACAGCTATTGTAGCAGCAGAGGCTAATAGTAATAGTAAGCACATCACAACACCTTTCATGTCTACGTAGCACAAACACTGTGGGAGGAGTAGTGGTGTCTACAACAATAACATACAGTGTGAGGTAACAGTAGTGTTCCTTGCTGGAAGCGAGAACACTAATAAAGTTATTTGAAAGCACTGCAAAGGTACCTGGGATGTTCTTGGAGCCTGGTTTGGGGGTCAATCCTCTGGCTTGGTTGACTTCCACCTCCAGCTGCCCTCCCCTGTCCACCATGCCCACATGGACATCCCCTGGAAGAAAACACACACACACACACTCTAAGAAAACACACATTTGTAGTCTTTTATGAAACGACATTACCCTGTCACCATAACAGAGCCTTTCTATTAGCCCCAGCTGGTCAGACAATGTGGCTGAACTGAATCTGCAATACAGATGTTGAACAGGAGGGGGCGTGTGTTCCTTTGCAAACCGATGATGGACTTCATCCAGTAGCATTTTGCGGTTTGAAAGCTAACAAAATATTTTTCGGACTTTCTGGTGTCAAGCATGGAACGATCGGGAACCGAGAGCAAAATTTGTGTTCCAGTTTGTGACCCAATTATACAAATGATCCTGAATTTCATGCATACAGCATGCAACAGCTACAACATACTAGCAGTAGTACCAAGTAAACAGTAAGTAGTAAAGTATGTGGTTGGGGGCGTAGTGACTAACTTACCCATGGGGGGCGTGGCTAGTGTCTGCCGGCCAACAATTTGGGCGGGGCCTAGTCCATCCAGGAAGTCGCTGAACTGACTTTCTGGGCCCAAGCGCGCTGTTGGAAAGACAAACCTGAGAGAAAGAGAGAGAGAGAGAGCGAGAGAGAGAGAGAGAGAGAGAGAGAGAGAGAGAGAGAGAGAGAGAGAGAGAGAGAGAGAGAGAGAGAGAGAGAGAGAGAGAGAGAGAAAGAGAAGTGGAAAAGGAGGATTCAATAAAGAGACAGACAGATTGACTGACAAACAGATAGACCGGACACAGACACACACACACACACACACAGACAGGTGGACAGACAGACAGGCAGACAGGCAGACAGGCAGACAGACAGGCAGGACATACGTTCCGTCGGAGCTGTTAGAGTTGGTGCTGCCGTCGGTGGACTCCTTGCTGCCCTGCCTCGTCACCCGGTTCCTCATCTCCACGGCGATGCCCGTCTCCGTGCTCCGCCTGATGGTGCTGCGAAGCTTCTTGTTGCCGCCGTCTGAGCGAGGACAGGTCAAAGGTCACGGTGTTACCACGGAGTCCATGTGTTACAGTGCATCACCATGGGTACGGTATTGGAAACTCGTACTCGGGTTCTAGCGGATGCAACGAGCTGAAAGATCATTGATTTGACTGTGGGGAAGCTGGATAACGCTTCTACTCAACGGTGTGTTTAGAACTGGGGGCACTCGAGCATGAAAGTCATGAATCTCTTTCTCCCTCTCTTTCCGCCCTTCCTCTATCCTTCTAGCACTTTTTCCTCTGTCTGTCTGTCTGTCTGTCTGTCTCTCTCTCTCTCTCTCTCTCTCTCTCTCTCTCTCTCTCTCTCTCTCTCTCTCTCTCTCTCTCAACCTCTCTCTCAACCTCTCTCTCAACCTCTCTCTCAACCTCTCTCTCAACCTCTCTCTCAACCTCTCTCTCAACCTCTCTCTCAACCTCTCTCTCAACCTCTCTCAACCTCTCTCAACCTCTGCTGTTTCAGACAAACTTTTCTCTCTTGCACTCACAAAGGCTTACAAACACAAGCACTGTGGCGTCTTCTGCAATGGGATAATGTGGTGGGCAGTAAGCTTGTTTATACACACACACACACACACACACACCATTTAGGCTTTGCAGGTCTGCTGACACCAGGAGAACAGAGAGCTGGCCTGCTAACCCTGGAAGCGGCTTTCAAGGTATCAGTCACTGTAATGACACACTGAGAGTGATAAAGGGTGTGTGTGTGTGTGTGACTGGAAGCAATGTCAGACATATTATCCCATGATGTGTCTGTGTGTGAGTCTGTGTGTGAGTCTGTGTGTGTGTGTGTGTGAGAGTCTGTGTGTGTGTGAGTCTGTGTGTGAGTCTGTGTGTGTGAGTCTGTGTGTGAGTCTGTGTGTGTGTGTGTGTGAGTCTGTGTGTGAGTCTGTGTGTGTGTGTGTCTGTGTGTGTGTAGAACAGTGGAAGCAATTTGAGGCTTATGTGTGTGTGTGAGGGTCTGTGTGTGGGTCTGTGTGTGTGTGTGTGTGTGTGAGGGTCTGTGTGTTGGTCTGTGTGTGTGTGTGTGTGTGTGTGTGAGGGTCTGTGTGTGGGTCTGTGTGTGTGTGTGTGGGACACTAGAAGCAATGTCAGATGCTTCTTCCCATAATGAGAGTGATGTCAGAGGAGTGACGTCAGAGGAGTGATGTCAGAGGAGTGAGGGTCTACACTCAAGCAGTCTTAACTTCCACCTATTCACTGTTCTTTATCTTTCCCCCCTCCCTTCTTCTCTCTGCCTCTCTGCCATCTTTCATTCCTCGGGGGAGAGGAGGGGGAGGGGGGACAGTGGTCTGAGGTCCACGGGGCCTCATAAACGCTACGGCTTATGATCTCCTCAGAGTGCCACACATACATTTTCCAGTGCTCAGGTGAAAATAGCTTGTTATAAATACCTGAGCAGGAAAGGTCTGTCCACTGGCTTACACTACAGTATGAAATATTAAGAGAGTAGGCAAGGGAACACATGCACTTTCCTCACACACACACACACACACACACACACTCACACACACACACTCATGCACACATTCACTATTTATTTCTTTTACGTTTCTGACTGTCTCACACTGGCACGTGAGCCGGTGAACTTAATACACTGCTGTGCTTTCAGAGCCCGGATCTTTCTCTTTGTACATAATCCCAACACATATTCTTCTTAACACAAACTAATGTCACAGGAAGGCACCCTCACATTCACTCACACACACACCACCCCAGGAAGTGTCAATGCAACAGCAGTGTTCCTGGTAATGACAACATAACACAAAAACTCTCTCACACACACATGATCGACAAGGATATTTTGGGATGGACTGCTCAGAGGAGGTCTGAGAAATGTTGACAGAGACGTGGACTGTCCCTGCTGATCTGAGACTGAGGCCCCAGGTCTATCTACAGATATCTGGGTCTTACCTATAGCTTCTATATGGTTCTATTTCTGGATATGGTCTCTTACCTATAGCTTCTATATGGTTCTATTTCTGGATATGGTCTCTTACCTATAGCTTCTATATGGTTCTATTTCTGGATATGGTCTCTTACCTATAGCTTCTATATGGTTCTATTTCTGGATATGGTCTCTTACCTATAGCTTCTATATGGTTCTATTTCTGGATATGGTCTCTTACCTATAGCTTCTATATGGTTCTATTTTTGGATATGGTCTCTTACCTATAGCTTCTATATGGTTCTATTTCTGGATATGGTCTCTTACCTATAGCTTCTATATGGTTCTAGTTCTGGTTCCAACACCAGGTTCTGGTTCGGAATCGAGAGAGAGAGAGAGAGAGAGAGAGAGAGAGAAAAAGAGAGAGAGAGAGGATAACGGGGCTCCAGGAGAGAGGAGGATCAGAAGAGGGGTGCTGTTGCCTTGCTATTTATAATCCTCCAGACAAGAATACCTCAGCCTCTGTGTGTGTGTGTGTGTGTGTGTGTGTGTGTGTGTGTGCGTATGCATCACTGGCGCTCCGACAAACCCCAAGCACCTCTGCTGCCATGACAACCCCCCACCCTCAGATCGAGGCTCATCCCAGACAGTGCAACCTGAGACAGTGGGGCGCCATAGCGACACAACCCCCCCCCCCCTCACCCACACCCCCCCCCCTCCCAACCAAACAAATCTACATTCACCATCTCATCCTCCTCATGAACCAGCCCTCCACCTCTGTAGTGTTCATCCACCAAAGGCCGCGCAGGACTCATACTCTGACTCATATACTCTGACTCCAACCACTGCCCTTTATTGTAAGACCTGGGGCTGGGGGCTGGGGTCAGACCTTGTGGAGCAGTGACATGAGGATGTGAGTCCAGGTGAAGAGGTTGGAGGTACAGCAGTACAGAGCCCACAGAACTGACTCGACACCGTATTGTCTTGTGCAGATGTGTTCTCCGCCCCTAAAAATATCCACTGTATCGAAGCCCCACTCAAACAGAAACACCTGTTACCCTAGCCACCCTCCACCACACCCCACCCCTTGTGGTGATCGGCAGTAATCTCTTCCTTCAGCTCTAATCCCCTCCCTCTTCGCCTGCTCTCTCCCTCTCTCGCCCGTTTCCATGGTAATGCCGTCTGCATTGCACCAAGATCCCCTACCAGCGTGTTTGTGAGTATCCTGCCCCCCTTGTCTCTCTATCTGTCTCTCTATCTGTCTCTCTCTTTATCTCTCTATCTGTCTCTCTATCTGTCTGTCTCTTTCCCTCTCTGTCTCTTTCTATCTCTCTCTCTTTGTCTCTCTCTGTCTCTTTCTCTCTTTCCCTCTCTCACTCTCTCTCTCTTTCCCCCGCTCACTCTCTCTCTCTTTCCCTATCTATCTCTCTCTCTCTCTCTTTTGTTACCAGATCATCACCCCCCCCCCCCCTTCCCCCATCCCTCTCCCCATTTGCTACGTTCCCAAATCGCCCAATCACATCAGTACCCCTCCCCCCCCCCCCCCCTGCTGTCTTCTGGCATCTGTCCATCTCTATCATACACCACTATATCACCCCCCTCCACCCCTCATCTCTATCATACACCACTATATCACCCCCCTCCACCCCTCATCTCTATCATACACCACTATATCACCCCCCTCCACCCCTCATCTCTATCATACACCACTATATCACCCCCCTCCACCCCTCATCTCTATCATACACCACTATATCACCCCCCTCCACCCCTCATCTCTATCATACACCACTATATCACCCCCCTCCACCCCTCATCTCTATCGTACACCACTATATCACCCCCCTCCACCCCTCATCTCTATCATACACCACTATATCACCCCCCTCCACCCCTCATCTCTATCATACACCACTATATCACCCCCCATCTCTTCTCCTCTCGCTATTACATCACTCCATAATTTTCATCCTCCTTTCCTCCATCCATCCGTCCATCCGTCCCAGGGTTCTAAAGCAGCTGTATCTTCTGCATCTCTGAAGATGGCTGTGTTGTTGCGTGTACGAGTGCCCAGGCCTGGTGGAGCATTATGTAAGCTTGTCTATTGTTCTCTAAGATGGGTGGGGGGTGGGGGAGTCTAAATTTGCTGCATGGCAATTAGGCTTATCCTGAATCAGGAGGATGAGTAACACAGGTCCCAGCTGAGCTCCACTCCCAGTCAACAGACCAGACATGATACATGTTGCACAACACTGGGAGAGAAGTGGTCCCACACACAGAGGATACATTTACATGTAGTCATTTAGTCATTTACCAGACGCTCTTATCCAGAGCGACTTACAGTAAGTACAGGGACATTCCCCCGAGGCAAGTAGGGTGAAGTGCCTTGCCCAAGGACACAACGTCAGTTGCATGACCGGGAATCGAACTGGCAACCTTCTGATTACTAGCCCGACTCCCCCACCGCTCAGCCAACTGACTCCCTTAAGGATAGAGAAGCAGAGTGGGATAAACCCCCTGCTGAAAATCTCTCTGTGTGCTCCGCAAGGCCTAGGGCAAAAAAAATGCTTAAACCCTTAAATAGCGATAAAACCCATGGATTGAATTTTAAAACCCGACCTGTTATTCATCCCAAACTTTTGGAATCTCTGGGGTTTCACCTTTTCAGTGCAGAAAGACTGACGTTCATCAGTAGACGCCACTCGTGTCTACTGAATCAGTGCCATGAATCGGCACTTTCATGGCTTCAGCAGAGATACAATTACATTTACATTTAGTCTTTTAGCAGACGCTCTTATCCAGAGCGACTTACAGTAAGTACAGGGACATTCCCCACGAGGCAAGTAGGGTGTGCCTTGCCCAAGGACACAACGTCATTTTGCACGGCCGGAAATCGAACCAACAACCTTCTGATTAATAGCCCGACTCCCTAACCGCTCAGCCATCTGACTCCCTGATAGACCTGAAGGTGCTGTCATCTGTGTAACGGGGGTGTAACAGACGTGGTCTTGCTCCGTCAGAAGGCTTTATGGACCATTTGTTTGTCCCTGCCTGGTCTCGAACACGCCCCCTCTGACTGCCAAGCGCAACCACTTACAGCTACGCCAAAGAAAAGCTAGCTATTCGTTGATGCGGGTGGCCTGTTACATACCTGAGGAGTGAGTTTCACCGATTCACACCGGTTACATCTGCACCACCGTTCTACCTCTGGATCAGTAATCAGTAGCACGCTTCATCTCAGTACCCCATCGTGTGTGTGTGTGTTTTTGTGGTTCTTGGGGAGACTAAGTGATTACATATCAGACGTTTCATGGAAATATGAACAAAGGCAATGTTTCACAAGGTTCTTCGAATAATGGGCCACTCTGGGAAAGGTTCATGCACATATCAAGATGAAAAGAGATCATTCAGGGGGTTTTCTGCTGCTGAGCGAAGTGGCAGGCGATTCTTGACTCTCCAGATAACACAAGAGTTTGATGGTGTGAGATGAACACGGGAGATGAGAGAGGGGAGGACCGGAGGGGAGGACAGCTCTGAGGAAAGTGTCAACAATGCAGAAAAGAGAACCATATGGAATAGCAATGTGTGTGTGTGTGTTTGTATGTGTGTGTGTCTGTGCCTGTGCATGCGTGTGTGTGTGTGTATGTGTGTGTTTGCGGGTGTATATGTGTGTATGTATGTGTGCGTGCATGTGTGTGCATGCATTTGTATATGTGTATGTGTGTATGTATGTATGTGTGTGTGTGTGTGTGTGGCAGATCATTAGGCCGCTCTGACATTTGAAGAGAACACTGAGGAAGTCTTTCTCATTATGGTCTGTAATATAGATTGCCGGTGTCTCCTGCTATTGGCTGCATCAGCGAACGCTGACGTTCCACCGTGCATAGCAACAGTTACCAAGCAGGGCTGGAGAAGGTTACTGATGGGGTGAGATGGAGTCCATACTGAAGCCCTCCACATGTCTCACTGCAGCCCTACACAGTCACATGTGAGTGTGTGTGTCTGTGAATGTCTGTGTGTGTATGTCTGTGTGTGTCTGTGAATGTGTGTCTGTAAATGTGTGTGCGTGTGTATGTAAGTGTTTGAACGTGTGTCTGTAAATGTGTGTGTGTGTGTATGTGTGCCTGTGAGTGTATGAGCGTTCGTGCATTTTAAGATCCTTCTGTCTGATTCAGCTGTTTACAAACCAGAGCTGATGCTCTTTGAAAGTGGTCCAGCTACCTACTCATTACACACACACTCTCTCTCTCTCTCTCTCTCTCTCTCTCTCTCTCTCTCTCTCTCTCTCCCTCTCTCCCTCTCTCTCTCTCTCTCTCTCTCTCTCTCCCTCTCTCCCTCTCTCCCTCTCTCCCTCTCTCCCTCTCTCCCTCTCTCCCTCTCTCTCTCTCTCTCTCTCTCAACCCCGACACAAATAAGTATGATCACAGGGTCAGGTTCACAGCTGTAAATGACAGAAGCCCTCACATGGATTAGAAGATCTATTGCACTAAGAGCAAGGGATCGTCTTATTTAGTCTATTCATTATACAGGGGTGTAATTTAATTCTGTTTCAATCTCCGCTTGATTAGTCAATTCTGAGAGAGAAAGAGAGAGAGAGAGAGGGGGGGGGGGGGGAGAGAGAGAGAGAAAGGGGGAGAGACAGGGGGAGACAGAGAGAGAGAGAGAGAGAGGGGGGGGGAGAGAGAGAAAGGGGGAGAGACAGGGGGAGACAGAGAGAGAGAGAGAGAGAGAGAGAGAGAGAGGGGGGGGGGGGGGAGAGAGAGAAAGGGGGAGAGAGAGAGAGAAAGACAGCATGTGACAGAGCAGTCTCAGAACCTGGCATCGTGTTCAGCAAACTGCCTGCACATATGTCTCCTTGGTTTAGCGGGAGCAGTGTGTGTGTCTGTGTGCACACGTGCGAGTGTGTGTTGCTACTCTGCACCAAGCTCACGTGCCCTCATTTCTGCTACTGCACCGCTTTCAGGAGAGGTAAGGAAGGGGTCGCGGGAGAAGGAGAACAAGAAAGACAAAGACAAGCAGAGAAATATAGAAAGCCACGGCGGGTTTGTGTGTGTGTGTGTCTATATGTGTGTGTGTGTGTTTACAGGTCTCCTAAGTAGAGAGGAGTTCTGATGAAAGTCCAGTGATGAAACCATTATTATGGTATGCTGAAACACACCAAACACACACACACACACACACACAAAGGATCCCATCATCACAGTGACTCACCTCACACAAGCCTTCCTGCTCTGTGCCACACACTGTAATTTTCTGAGTCCTGCTCCCTCTCCCTCTCTCTATGTCCATTAACAAGGGGCTGTCGGAGCAGCGGCGAGCCATGGATGAGTGTATACCTCACCACGACACCGAGGGGCAGAGGGAGACTCAACTGGGTTAGAGGAACACGAGTGCGACCGTCTTTACCCGGCTCAGGTGATTCACTCTGAGATAGAGCCGTGGTTGTGTCCTGATATGGTTTCACGGTCCAAATCAAATCAGTTCTGGTGAGATGACATCCATCTACCTGCTCTGAACATACCTGATGGCCGTGCACATTGCCAGTTGTATGCACACACATGCAGGTATATACTATCAGCATTCATTCATTCAGTCATTTAGCAGACGCTCTTATCCACAGCGACTTACAGTAAGTACAGGGAAATTCTCCCAGAGGCAAGTAGGGTGAAGTGCCTTGCCCAAAGGCACAACTTCATTTGGCACGGCCGGGAATTATATACATAGGTACACTCATACACACACACACTATCACTATCACACTATTGGAAACGAACCAAAGAGAAGATCGGGAGCATGCCATGGATCTAGTGAGTGACAGAGAGATGGAGGGAGAGAGACAGAGAGAGAGAGATGGAGATGAGATAGGGACAGAGAACAAAGAGCTGGAAAGAGGGAGGGGGTTGGAGAACGAGAGGTGAGATGAAAACAGAGAGACAGAGAGACAGACAGCACAGCTGGAGTCAAACAGCCTCTCACAACGTTTTCCACAAGAGGAAAAGAGCGTCGTTCTAGATATATGACTCGTGGTTTAAGATGTAAAAATTTCTATAAAAACTATGCTGGTACTTTTGACAGAAAGGGGAGAGGGAGGAGGGGCTGGTGGGGGAAACAGATGAGTCAGGGACAGCTGTGATAAGCTGATGGTCGAATCTGTGGACTGGGGAAGAGAGGCTCAGCCCAGCCCTCTACTCCTGGACTGGGGAAGAGAGGCTCAGCCCAGCCCTCTACTCCTGGACTGGGGAAGAGAGCCTCAACGTGGCACACCTGTTGCTCATCTACCCCCACTCCTGGTGAGTACAACAGGGGACAAAAAGGGCTGATATGGTGGTTGATGTGGACATGTTTTCTGCTACACAGACTCGCCGTAAGGAGAGAAGAGCCCTAACGATGGAGCCAGGAGGGCCAGAGGCTAAGAGGCTCGGCGACCGAAAAGACACGCCGACACAGTTTTTTCAGTTTCCTTAGTACCGTTTTAGTTTTACACCAAAAGGTGTTATTAAACACCCTAGAGCTTACCTTCTCTCTCTCGAGTCTGTCTCAGCGCTTCACAACACGCAAAGGGACTCTGTACGCCACAGCGATCCCGTGGAGCCACCGTCTCTACACAGTGACTCAGGAGGAAAGTGAGTAAAGCATGTCTGACTCACTCTCAAAACACCGATATGCAAATTCCCACGACTCAGCTGTGTTTATACACACACAGACGCGCGCGCACACACACACAGGGACACAGAAACAGAGTATTTGTAAGTTACTATTAAGCCTCTAATCGTGATGACTCAGAAATGCGCCTGTGGATCACAACTATCAAACAAGGCGTCTTGTTTTGGCTGTAAGCGCTAAGCTGTGTTTCTCTATTGTCCTCCGTATAAACCATGTGATCGTCCTCATTGGGGGTCAGGTCTGGGAGGCGGGGGGGGGGGGGAGACGCCTAAAGAGGATGGTATATTCACATAAGTTTTAGAGGAAACTATATGCAATATTGGGATTGTGTCTCTCTCCCTTCTCTTTCTCTCTCTCTCTCTCTCCCTCCCTTCTCTCTCCCCCCCTCTCCCTCCCTTCTCTCTCCCCCCCTCTCCCTCCCTTCTCCCCCCCCTCCTTTCTCTCTGTCCCCCCTCTCCCTCCCTCTCTCTCCCCCCCCCCTCCCTTCTCTCTGTCCCCCCTCTCCCTCCCTCTCTCTCCCCCCCCCTCCCTTCTCTCTGTCCCCCCTCTCCCTCCCTCCCTCTCTCTCCCCCCCCTCCCTTCTCTCTGTCCCCCCTCTCCCTCCCTCTCTCTCCCCCCCCCTCCCTTCTCTCTGTCGCCCCTCTCCCTCCCTCTCTCCCCCCCCCTCCCTTCTCTCTCCCCCCCCCTCCCTTCTCTCTGTCCCCCCTCTCCCTCCCTCTCTCTCCCCCCCCCTCCCTTCTCTCTGTCCCCCCTCTCCCTCCCTCTCTCTCCCCCCTCTGGTGTTGGAGGGAATGAGAGCCTTTATATTATGTGGAGAGGAGGGTGTCAATTTCAGAGCTTCAAGCTCCATTCCCACTTAATAACTCAGAGTGATGTTCTGCTACACACTCTCTTCCCCCTCCTCTGTGATCCTCTTAGTTTATTTCTGTCTCTCTCATGATTCAACTTCCATTCAGTGCTGCTTCATTGGAAATAACAAATATATTTAAATTACTAAAACAGAAAATACTACTCGTCATATACAGTACCACTGACAAATGTCCTTCAATTGGGTAATGGAGTTGGCATATAAACTGGAAGTGGGTCTTCACTTGTATCTAATTTTGTTACATTTAGTAATTTAGCAGACGCTCTTATCCAGAGCGACTTACAGTAAGTACAGGGACATACCCCCCGAGGCAAGTAGGGTGAAGTGCCTTGCCCAAGGACACAACGTCATTTGGCACGGCCGGGAATCGAACTGGCAACCTTCTGATTACTGCACTACTTTGTTTACTGTCTCCCATAATGTTCGATCCTCTTATTCAGTGTTGTGTGACCTGCCACACGGGACCACACCACCCCACACGTCCAGAGAAGATTGTAAATGAGGTTTGTGGATGAGCACTCAATAGAGCAGAATGGAGTGTGCCATTGAGTGTTAATGCACACCAGTCGTAAGTTCACACATGCACACACGCAATCTCACAATCACACGCTTCTGGGTGATTGAGTGTGAACACACACTGGCCTAACATATAAAAGCCATGTCCATTCTCACAGTCAAGAGAATACACACACACACACACACACACATTCTATCAGTTCTCTCTCTCTCTCTCTCTCAGTTCTCTCTCTCTCTCTCTCAGTTCTCGCTCTCTCTCTCTCTCTCAGTTCTCTCTCTCTCTCTCTCAGTTCTCTCTCTCTCTCTCAGTTCTCTCTCTCTCTCTCAGTTCTCCCTCTCTCTCTCTCTCTCTCTCTCAGTTCTCTCTCTCTCTCTCTCAGTTCTCTCTCTCTCTCTCTCAGTTCTCTCTGCAAGCCTCCTCCATACATTCAGACTGGCTTGTGAACCTTGTGAGGGTTGTGTACATGTTTGCCTCTTGTGTTCTCTCAGGCATGGGTAAACCTGCACATGAGAGAAGACTTACTCTCTGGGAGGGTGACTCACCGATTAGACCCGGAACACTGCTCATCCCACCGTGTGTGTGTGTGTGTGTGTGTGTGTGTGTGTGTGTGTGTTTGAGTGAGAGCGAAAAAGGGAGAGACTAATAATAGAGAGTAAAAAATAGAACAGGGATTGGAGGAAAATGTCATCCCTAACACTTACCTGTTACTCAACCTTAAAATACCGCGAGTCAAAAGGCAGGTGATGGAGTGCTGGGTTAGGACGCGCGTTAGAGCCGCTCTCGTCAGACACTTCTATGATCTTGATGCTCAACCTCACCTGATAAGTCGTGCATGGGGCATCCATGACAGCTCCTTCATCCACACACCACTAGTTTGACGTAATCTCTCTCTCTCTCTGTCTCGCTCTCTCTCTCTGTCTCACTGTCAGTGTCTCTCTCTCACTCTTCCCCTCCATCTCTGTCATTCGCCCTGTCATTCTCTGTCACAACCCCCCTTCCCCCCTCTCGCCCTCCCATCCCCACCCCCTGGAGACGGTTTCCACCTGCATCTGATTGGTCATTAGCTGACCAATCGAGCAGAGCTCCGCATGTTCCCCAAGCAGCCCTCGGAAGTCATACCTGGGCCGGCCCACCCCGTCAACCAATCGATGGATCTGTTGTTGGGAACACGACAGCTACAGCTCGCCCTATTGGTCAGCACACAAGCCTGGCGGCTTCTCACTGAGTCGTCTAATGAAAGTGGATTGAGCAGACTTGTTTGTCGAATGAATAAATGGATGCATGTTGTCGAGTGCCAGACGCTTAAAGTCACAAGTAAACAGACGGCATGTCAATGTTTCAAATTTGGTCTTGTTTGGCTTTAGGCTCAAGTGAACTGACGACTGGGGATGCAATATCCTGCGAGTAAAGCAAAAATCAAAGAGGGCCGTTGAATTGATTTACTGTGTTTGTGTGGATGAAGAACAAGCTGCTGCTTTCGACTCTAAAGGAGGGGTGGAGTGGGAGGGTAAGGAGGAGTTGAGGATGATATGAAGAGTGCAGGGAGAGGAGGAGAAGATAGAGAGGGGAGAGAAGAGGAGAAGAGAGGGAAGAGAGAAGAGAAGAGGAGAGGATATGCAAGGAGCGAGAGGAGAGGGAAGAGGAGAGGAGAGAGGAGCGGTAAGGAGAGACATGAGAGGTGAAGAGAGGAGGGGAGGAGAGGAGAAAAGATGTAACTGTAATTGTTGCAGGCACAATGTGTTTTCTCTGGCAGCTGAGAACATCTAAATTTAGACACCCTTTCCCCATCCTTCACCTCCATTTCTCCATCCCTCCTTCCTCTCCTTCGTGATCCCTTCATCATGAAACATGAAAACCCCATGGAGACAAAATTGACAGCCCTCCCTGCGTCAGACAATCGTCAACCGTGCCTCAGAGTGCCGCTGTGTGTGTGTGTGTGTGTGTGTGTGTGTGTGTGTGTGTGTGTGTGTGAGAGTGTGTGTGTGCGCACGTACAAATGTATCTGTTTGTGTGCTCATTCTGTGACACGGTGGCATGACGTCTCCACCATATGGGGACTGTGTCAGAGTTGGCACTTGTCAGGCAGAAAGGGGCGAGATAACCTCCCACGCCCTACCTCTCTTCCTCCCTCCCTCTCTCCCTCTCTTTTTTCTAACCTCAAGTTCATCCCCCATCCCGTGGTGTAAAGCTATGGTCCATGTAGTATCTCTGCATTCAGTATAATCTCTTAAGTAGACATGAGTATGATGTATTGGTTCTAAGTCTGTGTGTGTGAGTGTTTTGACGGCAGGTGCAGTTTCGTAGGATGAGGGCAGATTGTCCCACTGACAAGTAACGCACAACCTCCCCCCCCCCCCCCCCCCCTTTCTCTCTCCCCCCATGAACAGAACGGCACACTGACCCCAAAACACCAACCCCTTCCACATACACACCAAGCCTCTCCACTCTCTGGCTTTACCACCCACTACCCAGAATGCAACCTGGGATGTGTTGGTTTACATCCCGGTGGGGGATGTGGGGGTGGGTGGGGGAAGAGGCCAAGGGCTTGTGTTGCCACTGAGGTGTTTCACAAAGCCTGCCTTCTCCGACAACAACCCTGGCTACCTGTCGTGTAATTACACCCCATGGGAGACTGAGCACCTGAGAGATGTCACAGGCCTATCAGCTGTGTCCCACGTACGGGAGAACCTGCATGTCACAGGCCTCTCAGCTGTGTCACACGTACAGGAGAACCTGCGTGTCACAGGCCTATCAGCTGTGTCACACGTACAGGAGAACCTGCATGTCACAGGCCTCTCAGCTGTGTCACACGTACAGGAGAACCTGCATGTCACAGGCCTATCAGCTGTGTCACACGTACAGGAGAACCTGCATGTCACAGGCCTCTCAGCTGTGTCACACGTACAGGAGAACCTGCATGTCACAGGCCTCTCAGCTGTGTCCCACGTACAGGAGAACCTGCATGTCACAGGCCTATCAGCTGTGTCACACGTACAGGAGAACCTGCATGTCACAGGCCTATCAGCTGTGTCACACGTACAGGAGAACCTGCATGTCACAGGCCTATCAGCTGTGTCACACGTACAGGAGAACCTGCATGTCACAGGCCTCTCAGCTGTGTCACACGTACAGGAGAACCTGCGTGTCACAGGCCTATCAGCTGTTCCACACGTACAGGAGAACCTGCATGTCACAGGCCTATCAGCTGTTCCACATGTACGGGAGAACCGACAGGATTTATCACACTGTTCCTCACCGCTCCCTCTACGCCAAAGACTTGGTTCTAAACCCAACAGATTGATGACATTTTACTGCTAAATGGAAAAATGGTTAACCCTCATTAGGTCTTTATGCTAAACAAATGCTAAGCTTAAGTGGTTTGATGTAGAGTTGTTCTGGAGCTATCAAGGCCGCTCTCAATGCTCTTAAACAGACAACATCTTCCTTAATAATAATTCAGTTTTTTACGGTGGTAAAATATTTGAAGCATATGATGTTGGGTCAAACAATAGCATGTAAACAAAGAGATTCCATTTCAAGGCAGAATCCCAAGCATGGTCGACTTATAGAAAAAATTATACACCGTTTCCATTAAAAAACTCCAATCTTGGTTTCGGAAATCAATATCTTTTTTTTTGCCTTCTAATCACACTCATATTAAAGATGAAGCCCCTGAACCATAAGATAAATATCCTGCCATGCTGACAGTCATTTGAATCCCATCAGAGCAACTTGTAGAGACAAGAAAAAGCATCTCTGGAAACAGACAAAAGGGACAAAGGGAAGGAAAGAGAGAGAGAGAAAAAAACGGAGGGGAAAGGAAACACTAGAAATAAAGGAAGGGCAAAGGAGGAAGACGAGAGCGCTATTACGGGGCCTGAGAGGAGGAGACGTGAGAGGGAGAGGATCGGGGAGAGAGGGTGTGATAAAGTTGTTCTGACCTAACGGGGATGGTGAGAGATTACAAACAGACGGAGGGCGGGGGAAGGCAGAGACAGACAGAAGGGAATAACAAGAGATCGCAGGAACAGAAACTGGTGGAGAGAAAGGAGGGTAGCAACAGAGTACAAGAGGAGGGAGAGGGAAATAGGGCAAATGGAGAGGGTCAGCTAGCTAAAAGCACAAGCAGTACATTTTGGAAGAAGAAAAGTGCTCTTCCATCCAGCCCAGTAACACGCCCCTAACCAAGCAGATAAACATCCCAGCCCTGCCCAGCCCCAGCCCCTGCCCAGACCTGCCTCAGCCCCTGCCCAGCCCTGCCCAGCCCTACCCTACCCTGCCCTGCGTCCACTAACCTTGCTGGTTGAGCTGCTGTGTGCTCTTGCTCCACTGCGACAGTCCCACAATGGCCACCATCTTGGCCCCCAGACTGGAGCGCCTCTTCTTGTTGCCGGCCAGGCCCCCAGGGCCCTCGGGTCCCCCTCCACAGGGGCTCTTCTCCAGGCTGTACATGGCCCCTGAGATGCTGGACGAGCGCACCACGTTCCTGGCCGCCGCCGCGCTCATCCCTCCCGTGCTGGACACGTCCACGGAGCTACTGAGCATCATGGTCTCGTCAGGGGTGGTGGGGGGGCTGGAGGGGTGGGGTGGGGGGGTGAGGGAGGGAGGGAGGGAGGAGGGGGGGAGGACTGGGGGGAGAGAGAGGGAACAAGAGAATGGGTGAGCGGGCTTTTTTGGATTCCTATGACGCCCAAAAGAAGATTACTGGCACTTGCCAACTGTTTTGTTTTTTTTACAAAAGGAAAGCTGTGAAATAAGCATACGCACTGAGATGCTGTACGCACCCAGATCGCACCACGAGGCTTACACACACACGTCAGACAGTTTAGAAATATCAGCAGAGGCCGGCTGTTGAGGAGTGACCCTGTCAGATGGTGTTTGTCTTCTGGGTCATTCTAGAGACTATTTTCACAAGTTGACCTTAAAAAGTGACATCACAAACTCAGCATCCTGGGAGAAAACACACCGAAACACACTATACCGGATCAAGTAGTAAGGTCAAGTTCCTCAGTTCAGCAAAGTCATGAAACGACTCTGATTTCCTCATCCTCTCTTATGTTCTTTATCTTGTACAAATCTCTCACATCTTGTTTCTGTCTGTTTCTGTTGCGTTCCGTTTCTCATGGAGGCACCTTTCCTCATCTTCCACTTCCTGCCTTTTCTCAGCTCCTTATTCCATTATTTTCTCCTCCTCATCTCCTCTACCCTTCCCGACCCTCTCCCCTCCTCTTCTCCCCCACTTTTCCTCTTCTCCCCCCACCCCCATTTCCTTTCCTCTCCTCGCCTCTCCTCTCCATCCTGAAAACAGAGGGACTATGCTGAGACTAAACCGACAGCTCAAGGGCACATAAAATATGAAGGTGCACTGTGTCCAACCGCTACACTCACACACCCAGCCCCAATGCTACTTTTTAAATCTCTCTCCCTCCTCCCTCTCTCTCTCTCCCTCTCTCTCTCTCTCTCCCTCCTCCCTTTCTCCCTCTCTCTCTCTCCCTCCTCCCTCTCTCCCTCTCTCTCTCTCTCTCTCTCTCTCTCTCCCTCCTCCCTCTCTCCCTCTCTCTCTCTCCCTCCCTCCTCCCTCTCTCTCTTGACACACACACACAAACCTTTGGTTAGCACAGCATGTTCCACGAGGAATACGTCAGAGTTGTGTCTCAGGTGGTTTGTAGCCAAACACATGAGTGTGAATGCACAAAACGCATGAGCGCACACGCACAGACACACTGTCACACTGTCACACTGTCACACATCACACTGTCACACACATTTACATTACATGTACATTTAGTCATTTTAGCAGACGCTCTTATCCAGAGCGACTTACAGTAAGTACAGGGACATTCCCCCGAGGCAAGTAGGGTGAAGTGCCTTGCCCAAGGACACAACGTCAGTTGGCATGACCGGGAATCGAACTGGCAACCTTCGGATTACTAGCCCGATTCCCTCACCGCTCAGCCAACTGACTCCACACACACACAAATGCCACACATGCTCAATCCCACACATGGATACACCATGAAACAATGGAAGCACAGGTAAGCACATACACTGGAGTGAGAAAAGGAAAATAAGTTGGAATGTAAGATGGCTTGAATGAATCTGTTAAGCACTGTGGGGACAGAGGGGCCCTAGTTTTAAAAGGTTTATTTTTAGAGACCACTATGTAAAATGTTGCACGTAAACCCTGTTCTGTCAACTCAGATTAAGGCTAGTTCAACACTTTTAGGTTGCCTTGTCATATTACTGCAAGGGAGCTGCTTAGTCCTACTATAGCCTATAATGCTGCTGAAGATACACATTTCAGATTCAGTTCAAAAAACACAAACTGTTGTTGTTACGTTTTTAAAAAGTACAAATTGTTAAAGACACACACACACACACACAAACACACAGAGAAAGACACAATTAGAAAGAAATAAAGAGATAGAATTAAAAATGTAATAAAAAACGATCAGATCTTAAGAGATACACACTTCCTCTCACAAACACACAAACACTCGCACACACTTTCCACCTTTTTCTTCCCTCCTCTTTTCCTTTCCTGCTCATGACACAAGGCTGCGGCCCGTTCTCTCTTGGGGTGCACCTCAAACAGAGTGAGAGAAGGAGGAGGAGAGGGAGGGAGGGAGGGAGGAGGAGAGGGCGATGAATAGAGAATGAATGTATTAGTGGCTCCATAGAAGAATAAGGACACTGAATATAAACGAGGGAAAGAGAGTGAAAGAGAGAAAGAGATGGGTGCTCGCAATTACTTCAGAGAGAAAGGATGGGAAAAGAAATTAAGGAGAGTATGTGAGAAAGGAGAGAAGTGGAAAGCAAAGGAGAGAATGTGGAGGTGGGAAAGAACTAGACAGAAAGAGGGAAAACTAGTTTAAAAACCATCCTTTTCTCTCTCTCGCGCTCTCTCACTCCCTCCCTTTTTCTCTCTCTCTCTCTGTCCCTCCCTTTTCCATCTCTTCAGGCTTCAGTTTATTGACCAAACAAGCTGCTGAATTTCAGTGTGCGCAAACACTAAACCCGCCCATGGTGTCAATGCCATTATACTGTGTTTGCACTTTATACCTGTTTACAAGCCATTACTGTTTGCACTTCTGGTTAGACGCTAACTGCATTTCATTGGCTCTGCGTTGGTACTGTGCACAGTGGCAATAAAGTTGAATCTGATTCTAATCTATCCTGTCTATGGTCACCTCGAGGACTATGTGGGTACACTTAACACTGCAACCCTGGTGCTACAAAAGAACATTGGAGATAAAAGTACTCCTCTATAGGAGAACCTTGGAGATAATAGTACTCCTCTATAGGAGAACCTTGGAGATAATAGTACTCCTCTATAGGAGAACCTTGGAGATAATAGTACTCCTCTATAGGAGAACCTTGGAGATAACAGTACTCCTCTATAGGAGAACCTTGGAGATAATAGTACTCCTCTATAGGAGAACCTTGGAGATAACAGTACTCCTCTATAGGAAAACCTTGGAGATAACAATACTCCTCTATAGTAGAACCTTGGAGATAACAGTACTCCTCTATAGGAGAACCGTGGAGATAACAGTACTCCTCTATAGGAAAACCTTGGAGATAACAGTACTCCTCTATAGGAGAACCTTGGCGATAACAGTACTCCACCATGCAGTGTGCTAAGGGGAACGCTGTGTTTGGTTCAAGCTCTCAGTGTTCATGATGTGTAAAGTTTACCTGCAGTTTAGCCATGGTTTATTCATGCTATCTGGACATGTTCCAAGATTATACAAGCAGCAAGCTAGCAACCGTGACGCCAACCTCAAACACGTGTTTGCGAGTGTACGTGCATTACTAACGGAAGCTAATTATTGCTTAAACGCCGCAGAACTTCTCACGAGCATTTTCACGCAGCACAGATCAGGCCCTTGGGGTCTGATCTGCTCCCCCCCCCCCACCCCCCGCAGCCTCAGAGAGGCGGCAGGAGAGTCTGGCCCAGGGTCAGACCAGGAGGGCCATCCATCTTCCTCAGCCGGCCGGGCCGCTCCCCTGACGTATGGGGGCCGTCTCTGGGCTCTCGGGCATCTCATCTGGGAACTCGTTAATTTCTCAGCCTGTCAGCACAACACCGTGGCCTTCCCTGTCCACCTCCAGACCTCCCATCGCTCCGCCCCCTTCCTCCAGCCCTTCTACCTGTGTGGACAGTGTGTGTGAGGATCTCTGTGTGTGTGTGTGTGTTGGTGTGGTCTTGTTTTACCGTGTGTGTGTGTGTGTGTGATACATGTGGCAGAGTCACACAGGCATTACAGAAGGACAGACAGGAGGCCTATCGCACTTCCTGTTGAGGTTACCATGGCGATATCCCGTGTTGCGGGAGGGAGAGGCTTGGAGCCTGCTGTTGTGTTTAGTGTGTGTGTGTGTGTGTGTGTGTGTGTGTGTGTTTGGCCTGGCTGGTGGAGCTTTGTGATCATGGAGTCTCTTTGGGAAGGATAGCAGAAGGAGAGGTTTGCAGTCACATGAAAACACACACTGCGTAAGTGCCAGGGAAACCGGAAGCCAAAAACACACACATTCACAGACTGTCCACATACATGGAACCACACGCACACAGCACATCTGAAACACACATTAACAAGTGCCATGTTGGAGGAGGGAAAGAGTCCGAACATGAATATATAAAGGTGAACACAGCCAGTTCTTTCAATCCACATTTAGACCAGTTACGCCACAGAAAAACAGTCTCTCCACCCTCAGCTAAGCACCTCAATCCAACAGCACGGTTTCACACAGATATATCATTCAAAGATTCCTTAAGCAACAAAGAAATCATTAAAAAAAAACATCAAATTATGTATTTATTTGTGATTTCATAGTTTAATTGGCATTACTACAGATCCAATCACAGGCATTATTGCACACAGATACGGTCACACGCTTGCTGTTGAACGTTAAGTGCCGTGAAATAGACAGAAGGCCTAACTCTGAGGCCAAGGCCTGGCTTCTCCCATTGGATCAATGGAACTCAATCAAACCTTTAATGAGGTGAGTCACAGAGTCCCTCTCGGTAACGCACCGACCACGGCGAGCGTTAATGGCGTTGGCCACGCCATGTTTTCAGACAAATTGGCTGGATGGTGCTCAGAAGTCAGGAGACATGTTTAATGTAGGAGTGTGTCTGTCATACAAGAGGGGGGGGGGGGGGGGGGGCGGGGCTGTTAACCCTGTAAGACCCAACCCTATAATTTCAACATCACCTTTAGCTCTCCAAAAAACACATTTGCAAATAAGATTTGGAACGACTACATTTACATAACAAATGGGTCCTATTGTCTGGCCTTGCAATTCTATTGGATACATTTGGTCTTTCAAAAAAAAGAAATTAGCAATTAAAGAGCTAAACGTGACGTAATTTTACAACAAGGGGTCTTACAGGGTTAAATGAACGGAGATGTCCTGGTAACTGAGTTGTGTGGTAAGTGTGGTAACTGATGGACTGTTGAACATCTTGCCTGAGGATTTACATCCTTAACTGGAGGCACCTGTGGATCCATCGCTTCCTGTTTTACCTCTTTTTTTATGTTGTGTGTGTTTATTTTCAAGCTTTAACGTGTGCCTGAGAGCCATTTCCACTTAAGAGCAGGCTCACAACACTGAATGTCTCAACTGGGATTTGATCTGAATGACTCTGGTGAAGTGCAACCACTCATGTCACCTTTAGAACCTCAAGCTCTCCCCCAACCTGACAGTTTCATCTGGGTTTACATCAGGGGAACGGAGAAGGGAATAGCATGTTTTATCTTGAGCTGTCTCTATCTCCAACAAACAGTGTTCTAATAAAAACAGAACAGTAGGAAGAGAATAGGTAAAAATAAAAAAGGTAAATTGTGTTCAAGGGAGAATAAAACTGATCTACTTTTGCTTCAACTTTTCACTCGAAAAAAGCAAAACAGTACCCTTATACAAACTTGATCTCCTTTAATTTCTCATTTCTCTACACGTCAACTTGAAGGGGATGTGAGAGAAAAAAAGGAAATAAAATTGATTAAATATCTCCTTTCCCCTTTCAGCCTCACTTCTGATCTCTCTCCCTTCTCAAATCTTCTTCCTCTCCCTCTTTCTCTCTCCTCCGGCACCAGTCAGGCTGAGAAGGACAGAAAACTTACACCGTCAGCAGAGGACAGACTGAGAGATAGCGGAAAATAGAAAAATGAAGACAAAAAAAACGGGTTATGAAGCTGCCGGGCGGTGGGAAAATGGGTTAAGAGGTTTGTGATGGATGAGACGGGGAACTGTCCTGACTCATGGCCTGCTTTCTGGGGGCTGACTAATACAGTACATTTACAATTAGTAATTTAGCAGACGCTCTTATCCAGAGCGACTTACAGTAAGTACAGGGACATACCCCCCGAGGCAAGTAGGGTGAAGTGCCTTGCCCAAGGACACAACGTCATTTGGCACGGCCGGGAATCGAACCAACAACCTTCTGATTACTAGCCCGCTTCCCTAACCGCTCAGCGACCTGACTCCCTAATACAGCCGTGTGGCTGGCTGACTGCCCTCCCCCATGCCCCCCTCGCCACAATCTGCCCGCCTAGCTCCCCGCCCACCTGGGACTGTGCTGGCAGGCCCGAGGGAGCGGGGGGGGCAGAGTGCCTTCCCGGATGCGTCTCACCTCTCGTCCCCTCTGCCTCACCCTAGCCCTGCTCACATAGCTTGTGCCTGGTTGTGGGACTGACAGAGGGCCTGCAGGGAGATCAGGGAGATCGAATCCAAGCACGCTGGTACTCCTTGCTTTAGCTGAGGGTGGGAACGTGCACATGGGCAAATCTTTTGGGATGAGATGAGACACATCTAAGGCACGTTGCTCATTTACGACTCAGGCCACCCTTTGCAATCAATCCAGGCCATCGCTCTATTCCTCAATTTCTTTCTCTCTCTCTTCTTTATCTTTGATAGTTCTCAGAGCTAGGAACCGACAAGCCTGAAAGTACCCAAGACGCGTGCTTGTCTGTGCCTGTGTGTGCCGTTTCATTAGCATAGCGAATCTGAAGTGGATACTGGACACCACTCATGGTCACACAATCATGGATGCTTCCTTTGATCCAACCGCCCGAGTGTAAGGTTGTTATGACCAGTAGGTCACACACACACACACACAAGCATGGAGTGCACTCATTACTATGATAAGTATCTGTTCTGCCTCTGTTGTTTTCATTGGATTTTCATTTCAAAGGGAGGCCAGACCAACAGTTCCTTGCAATGGATGGGTTGTGTGTGGCCACTGTGTGTCTGGATGAGGGAGGGAGAGACAGACAGGGAGAGACAGACAGGGAGAGACAGACAGGGAGAGACAGACAGGGAGAGACAGACAGGGAGAGACAGACAGGGAGAGACAGACAGGGAGAGACAGACAGGGAGAGAAACCTAGAAGGAAAGAGAGAGAGATGGGAGAGAGACATACACCAGTCTTCTGTTTTCCTGTTGGCTCAGTTGTGTGTGTTGGCCTTTGCATGTGCCCTTTCCCAGTACTACATCTGAGGCTCTGTGTCTCTTTGATGACACAGTGAGTTCTGGCCAGGTTGGCCTTTTGAGGGTGTGAACTTCTCTGATTTGAACTGTCACTTCTCCTACGTTCTCTCAAACACACAGGATCCACACCCAAATCAGCGCCCCCTGGTGAATATTTCAGGAGGCATCATTCTGCCACCGTGAACATGTGGCTCTTCACAGCCCTAAGAGCTGGTATACACACTCGTCTAGCTGTGGAATAAACTGTGTGACACAAATGCATGAATACTTAATACATGCACACGCGTGTGGGAGGCCTTGTAGGCCAGCAAGGACAGAAAAAACAGGAAAGTGAAAAAAATAGTAATTCCTGTATTCGGTTGAATACAGGAATTCAACCGTCCTAAAAACGGTTTATGATACATAATTATTAGCATTCCAGGGATCTAAATGGACAAGGCTGATGATAATGGATGCTCAGCACAACCAATTGTTGATCATTTTATTTCACCTTTCTATGGATGTAAATATTTTGTTACCATCCACCGGGAGTCAGATGGCTGAGCGGTGAGGGAGTCGGGCTAGTAATCTGAAGGTTGCCAGTTCGATTCCCGGCCGTGTCAATTGACGTTGTGTCCTTGGGCAAGGCACTTCACCATACTTGCCTCAGGGGGGAATGTCCCTGTACTTACTGTAAGTCGCTCTGGATAAGAGCGTCTGCTAAATGACTAAATGTAAATGTAAATGTAAATCCAATGCAGGTGTAAGAGGCTTGAACATTGTGGTCATGTGTGCGTGTGTGCGTGTGTGTGTGCGCGTGTGTGTGCCCCTTCTCATATCACACGTCAGTTTTTGCTTTGCTAAATCACTCGCAGGCAAGAATGGAAAGTCACAAAACATGAAGAACAGATGCACTTTCTCTCTATCCTTCCCTTAAACACACACACACACACACACACACACACTCCACCACACACCTACCACCATCACAATCCTTTGTTTCATTGTCCTCCATTCCAAGGTACTAGGTTTCCCCATGACCTTTGAACCCTCACATCTACCTTTTGACATTCAACAGGAAGAGAAATAAGGGCAGTGAAGACACCGATCTACGATCAGCCTCTCTTTCTGCCCTACATGGTTCGACTCCGAAATTGGGGAGTCACCCAGCCTGCCTTCAGTCCACATCGTTTTGAAATTCCAAGGCCGAATGTTGCAAACATTTCCCCAAGCCCACCAGAAGGGAAAACAATTAAATAATACACTATCAATAAATTGCAACACATTAAGACATCTGTATCACCCGAGTCTATGCAATATAGTTTCAGCTCGACATCACCTCTGGGATTCAATCTGCTCCTGTTTATTGGCAATCCTGATTAATGTTCATCTCTAACTGGAAACGTAATGTACCCGAGCTGCAGATTGTTTTATTACTCCCAGCTTTGATGCGACTAGTTATTATGATAATCCCCCTGGGACCGTCAACGCATTAACGGTCTGTTAAGTTGTCTGTAAGAGATTTCGGGGGTCATAGGACTTTTGTAGGTACGGGATGACCTATGACAAACGTAACTTTATATGCATGCATTCTCGAGACGTGTTTCTCTTCAAGACAGACCGTTGATGAGTATGGCTATAGTAGGAAACAATCACACTGCATGTCTAAACTGACGTTTTCGTGAACTAAACACTAGCTTTGCGAGGTAGCCGATGGTGGCACATATGTCACTCAATACCTACTAGATTGTCTTATATTTGTGTTCAAATATTTATACTACAATTCCGTTAAAAAGGCAAATGGCAATGATGAATTCTGCAGCGTATAATAGCCATCCCCAAATTAGATTGGGCTTGACCACTGTCATCATTATGATCATTATCGGCATCCCGTACACGCTATATTCTGCTTGGACAGAAAATGATAGGATAATTTCCCTAAAACTAAAAATACTTACCAGTTACAGCAAGGTGCAGCGAAGGCAAGGAATGGGTCAGAAGTTGTCAAATGTCGGTTTGCGCTTGTTGTATCTGTAAGAATGTCATCGTTTGGGTTTTATTTTTGCTTTGCTGGTGCGTGGACGGAACGGTTCAAAACGATTCTCAGCTCACTGGTCACTGACTGCATCCAAGGCGCGGTGAGAGATACGGTAGGGGGATGAGAACGGGGTGGGGAGGGGGATGCACGAGGGATGCGATTCCTGGTATGTGAAATTGAGCTGTAGCGGTAACGGGTGGTACTGTTGAATAGCAAGAAATTGATGGAGAAAGGGAGGCAGACTCAATCTCCATGGTTACACACCTGACCCAGTTATAACCACAATGCGCGGGGATAACAAGGAAAGGATGATTAGGATTCTTAATTAACTTAAAAACCCCTTCAGCCCATATGGATACCGTGCTTATATCTCATTTACACGCCTTATCCCTATGCTGCCAAGCTGCAGCTTTCGCTGGCTGGGCAAAGAGAGCTAGGTTTGCGGCACGTGCAACCTCGGATAGGCCCATGGGATGTTCTTAACACAACACATCTCTTTAATATCGATTGGTTGTGTTGGCTAATATCGTGCAGTGTTTATTTCCTATAGAAAGGTTTTTTATGTAAGGCTCCTGTTCAAATGTGTTCGATGTATTGACTTGTATCTGCAGTATTACTGCTCAACTTATGTCTTCACATTCAATTTTTCTTGTGACAAAGGTAGATGAAAGGCCACAGGTGTTCTGACGTACATTTGCAGTGTGTGTGTGTGTGTGTGTGTTTAAAAGACAACAAAGGCAATCCACTCTAAACCACTTAGCTGTGCCCAATACAGGTTATGGGCATGTGATACATATTCAGGTTGAGAGCTTTATGGATTAGAGAGATACAACTTGAATGACGGGTCACAGGTGACAGGAACCTCATAGGGGAAAAAAAACTTTTAGCAAATGAATGGACGCTTAACAGACCTGTCTGCCTGCATTAAAAAGCATGTCCTATTTCCCAGACCACTTTCTCCCTGGCCTTTCCCGCCCTACGTCACACACTGTTTACCCACAATACATTTCAACCTTGATCCCAACAGTAACTGAGACAGTTACCCCCAAGGCATGAGCTGCAGAAAATGGCTTGGTTCCAACCCAAACTCAGCCACCCTAACCCCGTTCACTTAAGTAAGGATAAGGGAAGGATTTCTATTTGAGATTAATAGGAGATTAGAGGCAGGTACGTTGACCTATAGGAGCCTAAAGGGCAGTTTGTTGAACCCAGAGCCATATTAGTGAGACCTCGCGGGTGAAAATGTATAGCACTGGGGAAAGGGTCTAACAATTCAAAACACATAAATCCAACTGCTCGGATCAATGCCCTGTCCCAAAGGCGAGCCATTGAGCCACAACACAATCCATCCAACTGCAGGGTCCTTTTTTCCAATTACTAGCCTGTGTTTTAAAAGCTGGCTTCCACTGGGAAACTGAATCAAGAGGCAAGGAATTACTAAAGAAAACACTGAAGAATCGCGGAAAAAGCTACTCAAAAAGCCATCCGTGGCTGAGAGTGATTGTGCTAATAATGACGGCAAATTAAGTCACACGTCACATTTAAACCTGGCCAATTTGGTTTGAGGTTCAAATTGATGATAAAACCCCAATTACAAAGCCACCTGTATACCATGGCTATACGACACTGTGGCAAATACAGCCAGCGTCACTAATGCTGCTGTATGCTGTGTTAAGCGTATTACTGATTCTCTCTGTTCCATGTTGGGGTCAGGTCTGTGGTAATTCATTTAACCGGTTCTGTACGCATCCCCAGTGAGCTACTGTGTGTCCTCATCTCCACCCAGTTTTGTGTGTGTGTGTGTGTGTGTGTGTGTGTGTGTGTGTGTGTGTGTGTGTGTGTGTGTGTGTGTGTGTGTGTGTGTGTGCGTGCGTGCGTGCGTGTGTGTGTGTGTGCGTGTGTGTCATCTACAGTATGATCCCATGAGACAAGGAAATGGGATTAGTTTACCAGTACAAACCTTCTGGCCCAAAGTGGAATGTCATATAAAGGTCAAATAAAAGTAGGCGCGTTTATGTACGCATATCCACAATTGTCATACTTCTCACATTTGGCAATATAGAGGATAAAACATCTGCTCCACTGTCAGCGCAAGTAAAAATGTTTAACAAGAATGACAGTGACGATTAAAAATAAAAACAAATGATTAGGCGATACCTCAGGGAGTCACACACACGAAATTGTATTTGTCCCATCAATCCACTTCCTGACAAAAGTGTCACAAGTGACATTTTGTACAATAAATAGAAACATAAATGCAGAGCAATATCACAGGTTGCTGAGACAGCCAACTCTGGAGTGATTAACTGTTACAATAAAAGCGAACGATGGACAGATCCGTCATCATCAATATTGCTCTGATCTATGCACTCCCTACGGCGTGTGCAGGCTACATTATCCAAGCTCACTGAGTGGTGAAGAGGCAATTTTCTGCAGCAACGGGAACAGATTATGTCTGTTTGTGCGCTGCTGGGGAAACAAGAAAAGTATAAATATACGTTTTACTTGGCTTCTAGTTTTTAGATGGGCTCTCGGGTGAAGATTTAAATAAGTGCTTCTAAAATATATCGTTTCATAATTTTTTTCTTCATCAAATTACTATGTTGAATTATTTATGTTTTCTGATGGGAGGGGGGAGGATAAGGAGGGAGAGAAAGACAGTTTCTTTGGTAGCTACGGTATTAGCATCAGCTTGGCCTGAAAAAGAAAACAGTTAGGCCTAGTCTATAGCTTGTGCCCAAAGGCTTTAATCTGAACACTTTTATTGACTTGGCGATGGAAGGACACAGACACACACGCACACACACACACACACACGCACGCACGCACACACACACACACACAGAGCTCTAGTTCAACTCCACATGTGCTGATTTAGGTCTATCAAAAAGCCTTGGTCTAGGTTACTACACCCGTCAGCTAAAAATATCCACAGCTCAGCTGTGCCACACAGCCCTCACAGCAGCAGAAGCGGTTACTACTCTTTAATTCCCTGTGTTGTCACACTATCCTTGTTCTCTTGTTCCTCCACTCTGCCTTTGGCATCACTGGCTGGATACAAATGTAATGTGTGATAGTCAGCGCTAGATAATAAGTGTTTGTGAAATGATTGGACGTGGTCTTGGAGAGCAGCACTGTCGGTGCTCTTAAGGATTTATGTCAGAGGTATTTTCTTGCATGTCGTCTTCGACATTATATCACTCCCCATTCGTTTGAATGGTTGTTATCCACGCGAAGGGTTAACTCTTCGATTCACAGCGTGGGTACTGCATCGATGTGGGACAGCGGACTGCAAATTTAAATCAGACCCAGCAGAAAATTGTCGAGATAAATTACTGTACTGACGCCCCCTTCTGGCCGCGGGATGACATTAACATGAAATCAATGGCTGCCAAAGTGACGTAGGTGTCGGCTTCCTCCTGATTGGTTAGTTGACGGCTCGCTTGTAGGCGCTGGCGCGAACGTGCCCATGTTGTAGTGAGAGGCGAGACAAAAGCGCTCTGGCTAGCCTGCTAGCTACCATTTTAATCGGATATCACAGTTAGCAAGCTGCTGAACTGCCAATAATATATATATTTTTTGCTACAAACATCTGTTTACCGGTGGTTCTGCTACAATGGCCGATAAGGAAGGTAACGGATTCGTATTTCATTATGATAATTAGGGCTACTGCTGTTAGCTGAGCTGTGCTGCTCAGTCAGTGGTTGGATGGCTAGCAAGCCGATATTATCTACGCTAGCTAGCTAGCATGTCTGTCGGAATTCCATCACACTGTGATCCCATTACTGATCATTTGAAACATTAGCTTGCTATCTTAGGGAGTCGTTGCCATTAGAAATAATTTGCCAACAAACATAATTTGTCGTTATACTGTCCTAACTTGCAAGCTCCGTGAATTGTTTGGACGACGTAACGCGCGTCAGTGAGCTGGCTAATTTGCATTCCGCCTGCATCTCAATATTACCCGGGAAAATCTTAACATGACCAAGCAGGCATATGTGTCAATTGTCAGAAACCTACCTCAAAATATCCCCCGCGATCTCCTCTGTCTTACTCTGTAGCTGCCTTTGACGATGCGGTGGAGGAACGGGTGATCAACGAGGAGTATAAGATTTGGAAGAAGAACACACCTTTCCTGTATGACCTGGTCATGACCCATGCCCTTGAGTGGCCTAGCCTGACCGCTCAGTGGCTCCCCGATGTCACCAGGTAACCAAAGCACCCACTCTTTCAGTTGTTCACAGTGACTCACACTGCATCAACAGCAATAGACCCATGACGATTTTGGTTCCTACCCTAGACCCGAGGGGAAGGATTTCAGCGTGCACCGCCTGGTTCTGGGCACGCACACTTCCGACGAGCAGAACCACCTGGTCATCGCCAGCGTACAGCTGCCCAATGATGATGCCCAGTTCGACGCCTCGCACTACGACAGCGAGAAAGGAGGTAAGGTGTCGACACACACACAAGTTTATAAAATAACCCTCATTTCTACAAGCATCACCAATGGTCTTAACTTGCCCCGCCCTCCCCACAGAATTTGGAGGCTTCGGCTCGGTGAGTGGAAAGATAGAGATTGAGATCAAGATAAACCACGAAGGCGAGGTGAACCGGGCGCGCTACATGCCCCAGAACCCCTGCATCATCGCCACCAAGACCCCCACCTCGGACGTGCTGGTGTTCGATTACACCAAGCACCCCTCCAAGCCAGGTACGTGGGTCTGGAGTCGCCCTGTGTGTCAATCCATCACCAGTATCTAAGCCCTTGAATGTGTCAAGGATTCTTGATTCGTCCCCACATGGTGCTTCGAGAAATCCACTTCCAATTCTCACTCTTCCGTGTAAATTAAAGTTCAGCGTGTTCAGATGTAGCCGGGACGCGTTTTGATAGTCCCTTGTTCTCGGTAGCAGTCACTGTGTGTGAGGCCGTTACAGTAGCGTGAGGTGACCCCTGTCCCTTTGCGGTCCCCAGACCCCTCTGGAGAGTGCGCCCCGGACCTGAGGCTGAGAGGCCACCAGAAGGAGGGCTACGGCCTCTCCTGGAACCCCAACCTGTCTGGCTGCCTGCTCAGCGCCTCTGACGACCACGTAAGACAAACGCACACTGCAACAGCACTACTGCACTGTCCTGTTTTGTATTTATATTGTACAGTATCGTTTTAGAATTAATAGGAATTGTTAGCATTTTGTTGTAAATTGTATACATTTATATTTAAAGACTGCAGACACTTTTAATACTCTTATATGGTTATTATATGTTTATTGTATGCACCTGCCCACCAAAGGTAAATTCCTTGTTTGTGTAAACTTACTTGGGGGGGGGGGGGGGGGGGGGGGGAGGGGGGGAACCTGATTGTGACGTACAAACACACATGGGCAAGACAACTCTGCTTGTGTTCTGTGTTTGAGTGGTTCATCTCTTAATTTTTTTCTTCTCTCTCTCTCCCCCTCTTTTTCTCTCTACCCCTCTCCTATCTGTGTCCCCCCTCCCCCCATGCAGACCATCTGTCTGTGGGACATCAGCGCAGTGCCTAAGGAGGGGAAGATCGTGGACGCCAAGACCATCTTCACGGGCCACACGGCTGTGGTGGAGGACGTGTCTTGGCACCTGCTGCACGAATCTCTCTTCGGATCGGTGGCCGACGACCAGAAGCTCATGATGTCAGTTTCCCGGGCGTCTCTCCCAAAGCCTTGCAGTGCATACAGCATCTGAGCATGTCAACCAACGTCATGTTTATCATCTGTGTCTCTCTCACACACAGCTGGGACACACGCTCCAACAACACCTCCAAGCCCAGCCACGCCGTGGACGCCCACACGGCCGAGGTCAACTGCCTGTCCTTCAACCCCTACAGCGAGTTCATCCTGGCCACAGGCTCTGCCGACAAGGTCTGTCTGCCCCATGCCGGCCTCCTCTGGCTGGGGAGGACTTGGCTTCAGCTGCCCCTACCTGGAATGGAGGGGTACGAGACTGTTTTAGACAGGAAGCTGTTTTGCTCACTTCCTCCTTGTTGTTGTTCTTCTTCTTCTCTCAGACTGTGGCCCTCTGGGACTTGAGGAACCTCAAACTGAAGCTGCACTCCTTCGAGTCGCACAAAGACGAGATCTTCCAGGTAGGACCCCCCCCCCCCCCCCCCCCCCCCCCCAGCTTCTGTGCCTGGACCTGTAACAAGCTCTCTGATTGGTCGTTGCAGGTCCAGTGGTCGCCCCATAACGAAACCATTCTGGCGTCTAGCGGCACAGACAGGAGGCTCAACGTCTGGGACCTCAGGTAGATAAAACACACACTCACTCACAGGGTTGGCTCACGGGACCCTGTTATTTTGTAAGTGAACCTCTACACACCCAAACACCTCTTTTTTATTGATTTGCTCAGTAAAACATCCTTGTTTGTATTTTTCTAGTAAAATCGGAGAGGAGCAGTCTCCTGAAGATGCAGAAGATGGCCCTCCAGAACTTCTGGTGAGTGACGCTCCTCTGACACCGACCGTGTCGTCATGAGACAGGAACAGAGAGCACATGATCGTCAGAATGGGCTGTGGTTGTGAGTCTGTGAAGCCGGTCTAACCCTGTCGCTGTCCGCAGTTCATCCACGGAGGTCACACGGCCAAGATCTCAGACTTCTCCTGGAACCCCAACGAGCCCTGGGTCCTGTGCTCGGTGTCTGAAGACAACATCATGCAAGTCTGGCAGATGGTGAGACTCCCGTACACACTCGCTCCTCCGAACACACAGGACGGTACACACACACACACAGCTCACCCACCTCTCACCTTCTGTCTGTCCAACCAGGCTGAGAACATCTACAATGATGAGGACCCAGAGGGGGCAGCCGATCCAGAGGTCACCGTCTAGAGGCTGACCCCCTGCCCCCCCAGCCCCCTCTTCACCCGCCCCCCTCACCCATCCCCACTGTGCAGCCCGGGGCTCAGGACACCTCCATAGTCGAGCACCGCGAGCTCTCGTCAGCTCCTCTCCTGAATCTCTGCAGATGTTTATGGTTGACATCAGAGTGCTAACACTGGTCCAATATAGGAGAACTGTAGTTAGCTTACAGTGAACATCTCTTATTGGTCAGGTAAAGGAGATTGAGAGAGGACAGTCTTGTTTTTGAGGAGCACCCCCCCCCCCCATCCATGTTTTCGTAGTTTCTAAAGGCGGTACCATGGAAAGCCGTGTCTCGACAACAGGAAGTAATTTATTGTCGGAAGAATTTCTCCCAGCTCCGGTTTTTGTACTGTATTATAAAGAAGTGTATTTTTCTAAGCCCTCTCCATTGGCCTTTCCTTGCCATGTTACTTCTCTCCTTTGACTTCTCCTATTCAGAAATGTCCGTAATTTGACTCTTGGCACAGGGAGGCTAGGTGAAGGTATAGCTTTTTGACCGCAAAGAAAAGATGTTGAAAGACAAAATTCCATGTTCAGACAACTACGTCAAGGATGGATTTGGTGACTCCAGAAATGAGGGTTAGATCCCTGGTCACTGATAGTAGTTTTTATACATGCATCGATCGTCCCATAATCTACACTAGGTGTGTTCTCGAACATTTTCATATTGTTATGTGTATTTGAAGGTATCCTCTGTCTGTTTCCCTCATTCTCTTGTTTTCCATTTGTACAGTAAATGCATTCTTAATAAAAACTTTCTCTCTCTCCCCCCCAGCCTTTGTTTAATTTAATGTGGTATGCAAGTTGGGTCCCACTATATATATTTAGGTCAGGATTGTACAAATTGGTCTCCCTGCTATTTTTAGGTTCACCTTTGCTAATGTATACAGACATGATCAGACAGTGTGCTGGTCAGAGCTGCAGTATGTTGAGTCAAAGATGACGTACTCTTTCTCCTAACCCCGTATCGCTCTCTCCGCTGTTTAAAAGCTGCGTTGTCCTTATATGCACACCTCTCTCTTCAGAAGCCTTAGTCAGAGCTGTCAGCTCATCACCAGCACTCGCACAGTTTGAAGTGAAAGAACAAACCTTTATTCATGTGGGTGACGCATCCTACAAGCTCTAGAATCGTCTTTATACACAGTGTTCTGCTACGCTGTGTTCTGGAGTGTTCCACTACGCTGTGTTCTGGAGTTTTCCGCTGCGCTGTGTTCTGGATTCTGTCATTCCAGATCCCGCTGATGCGACCGTGGTTACAGATCCATCTTTATGATGTCATCGCGTTTTGTCGTGTTTGCTGTCGTCGGTTGACTCTTGTGGTCCTGGATGGCGTCCCTGTTGTAAGAGGACTGAAGTGAGGTCCATGGGAAGGTCTGTAGGTTTCATCAGACATAGGTGGGACATGTCCAAGCCACTTTTTGAAAACGGTAAATCTGTCCCCCTCCCACAGTTTTAATAAGAACATATTTAGGCCCTAATGGTTACATCCTTAGTCAATCAAAAAACTGTCCCATCCATGTCTGAAAACAAACCTACGCCCCTGGTTTAAACAGGAAGTGAAATTGACATTCAAACATGTAAATAGGTGCGTTCGACTTCATGCAGCGCCGGGGTCGCCTGCAGCTGCCTGCAGCCCAGCTGACTTGAAGCAGCCAATGGTATTCTCAGCTTCAAGTTAGCCGGCTGTCGGCGCCGCCGGCGCTGCATGAAGTCGAACACAGCTCTTGATTCATCCGAAGGAAGGCATGTGATGTTTGCTGTAGTGAAGATAACAGACCTATACTGGAGTATCGTCTTATTGAGGGTGTCTTTCAGCTCCTCCAGCTTCTTGCTCTTCCTCTTCTGAACTAGCAGCTCAGTCTTCAGCTGTCGGCTGCTCTCCTCCAGCCTGCCTACCATGTCCTGTGGACCACTCGGGGTTAGAAGGATTATATATCTTTTACAAACAAATGAAAACATCTACATTTCAGTCACTGTGATACTATCTGCCTTGTATAAAATATATATATATTTTTTTAACTTTTGAGAGAATTTTCTTTTAAAAAAAACACTCCTTTCACACACAGTGAAAGGAGAGGTGCAGAGAGGAGAGGGGAGGGGAGGGGAGAACAGAGAAGTCTAGAAACAGAGTAGAGTAAATCAAGAGCAGAGTACAATAGAGTCCTCATCAAGCTCATCATAATGCCCAACAAAATGTGTAAACTCTCACTTCCTCCTTCATCCTGTATCTCTCACTTCCTCCTTCATCCTGTATCTCTCACTTCCTCCTTCATCCTGTATCTCTCACTTCCTCCTTCATCCTGTATCTCTCACTTCCTCCTCCATCCTGTATCTCTCACTTCCTCATTCATCCTGTATCTCTCACTTCCTCCTGTATTTCTCATTTCCTCCTTCATCCTGTATCTCTCACTTCCTCCTTCATCCTGTATCTTCCTTCCTCCTGTATCTCTCACTTCCTCCTGTATCTCTCACTTCCTCCATCCTGTATCTCTCACTTCCTCCTTTACCCTGTGTCGCTTCACGTCCTCCCTCCGCTGCATGTCCATGAGTGTGAGTCTCTCCTCCAGACAGACCCTCTGCAGCTCCAGCCTCTGTCTCTCCTCCCTCAGGGGTCCCAGACGGGCCCTGAGCTCCTGGGCCTGCTCCCTGGCCTTCACCAGGGCCCCTGCCCCCCCCTCCCTTCGCTTCACCAGCCCCAGCAACACAGGCTCATATCTGGAGGGGGGTGGGGGGTGGGGTTTAAGGGCGTAAGGCATATATGTAGAACGTGGACAAAAGTACAGAGTACAAAGTTCAATCTTTTTACGTTTGCGGTGAAAGCGATTTGTTTTGAGATGTGAGAGTTTAGCGCATCAGACGTTGTTGATGATAGGTTACTTGTACCTTTCCTCCAGGGCCTTGATCCCCCCCTGCAGATACTGCTGGATGTCCCCACAAGAGTGTCTCCTACACTGGGACAGCTCCTCCTGGGGGCTGGGGGTCTGGCTGGAGGTGTGGGCTTGTAGCCGGGCCTGCAGGCTGGCTAGCTGGTCCCGATGGGCTGAGCGAAGCTGGCTCACCTCCTCGGTCAGCTGGGCCACGTGGGACTGGAGCTCCTCCTAGGACAGAGAAAGAAGTAAAGAAAGTATTTATATCGTTTATATTTATAAGTTTATGTAATTTTTTTTATGTAAAAGGCTTTATGGTTCTGTGTAGCTCAGAGCAGCATGTGGAACGATTTGTAGATTCACTGAATTCCAGAAGGTTCTAGAAGATTTCGTTGTCTGAGGTGATCGAAGGTTCTAGAAGTCGTACCTGTCCCTTTAGGAAGCTGTCCACGTCGCTCTGCTGCGTCGCCAGGGCGACCTGGCTGTGGGCGCAGTCCCTGGCGACGGCGAACAGCCTCCTCTTCAGCCGGCGTGTCTCCTCCTGCCAGCCCTGCCTCTCCAGCCTCGCCCGCGCCAGCCTCCCCTCCTCCTCCCTCCTCTCCCCCCTCAGACTCCCCACCTCCCTCATCCTCTCCCCGCGCCTCGCCTCCGCCTCCACCCCCAGCACCCGCAGCAGCGCCTCCACCGCCTCCTCCCCCCTCCCTTCCCCCTCCTCCCCCCTCAGCCGGAGAACCTCGGCCAGCAGCTCCTCCCTCCGTCCCTCCAGGCGCCCCACCTCCTCGATGCAGCCTTCCAGACGGGCGCCCAACGCCCCCAGCTCCTCCCTGTCACCCCCCAGCGCCTCCACCCCGACCCCCGTCCCTGCCGGCTCGAGGGGGTTGGGGTCTGCGCCGCCCCGACTCACCCCGGACATGTGTCCTGTGGCGGCTGTCCCCTCGGAGTCCCCTACCCCCCCTAAGGGCCCCTCCATGGAGACCCCCGTCTCCAAGGGATCTGAACAGAGTCCGCTTCCTCCCACATCAACCCTGACATCAACGTAGGTCCCAGTCTCAGCACAGGTCCCTCCATAAAGACCCCCCTCTTCCCCCTGCTCGACCCAGGGACGGAGAGGGGGCGACTGGGCCTCCCTGTTCCTGCCCAGGCTGAGGTATCCTTGCTCTGGGCGCTCGTCCCAGTCCACTGGGGTGAGGTCCATGCCAGCCTCCTCCATGCAGCTCTCCAGCATGGCCAGCATTCCCAGCAGCTCTGTCTGGTACTCGGTCATGGTCCCGCTCAGCTCGGTCCCGGCCGACGTCAGGGCAGCTGGGCCTCAGAAGATGCACCCCTCGTGTCCCCGTACCCGTCCAACGAGGAGCCCGGACCCTGTGGGTGGGGCGTGCCCTGCCCCCCCCGGGTCCTAGTCCCATCCAGGCGGGTGCGAAGGGCGGTTCGATTCGCCTGACGGGACGCCCCCCGCGGGGCCTCCTGCTGGATCCGTCGGAGGCAGTGTCCGTGCCGGCCCACCGGGGGTGTGGGTCAGGGTGGGGGGTGGAGAGCGGAGAGCCCAACAGCACGCCCGTCAGCCCCTCACAGCTCCTCAGAAGCTCATCCATCTCTCCCAGGTGGGCCCCGTACAGAGGGGCCCTGCCCAGACCTGTCCCTGAACCTCTCCCCCCCGCCTGGAGGAGCGAAGGAGCTCGGATACACTCTCCTGTCTCCCTCCCTCGCTCCATCCCCTCCTCCTTCTCCTCCTCCTCCTCATCGATGAAGAGGAAGCCGGCCGAAGGGTCCGGCTGGAAATCGTTCTCCGGATCCTTCATCTGCTCAGCTGGTCCGACGTCCAATCACATGGCTCACGTCGCTGCGGGGACAAGGTATAAGCTAGGGGAAGGATTCGACAATACATAGATCTGACCTTAAGCGTACAGGAGGGGGGACCAACCCTGTTCCTGGACAGGAACCACCCAGTAGGTTTTTTCACTCAAACCTCAGTTACGTAGATCATCAACTAGTGTGTTGTTGGGATCAGATGTGTTGAAGTAGGGATGAAATCCAAACCCACGGGATGGTAGAGGAACCGGGTTGGGCAGCCCTGAGGTGCAGTGAGTTGATGAGGTGAAATAGCACTCTGTGTGTGTGTGTGTGTGTCGGGTAGGGGGGGGGGGGGGGGGGGGGTGGGACCTGAGTCACTCAGACAGCTGCCTCGGATCCAACCCACATAACACTCCACCTGACAGCTGGGAGGGTGCTGACACACACACACACACACAGAGGAATTCACACATAACATGTGACACTGTCTCATTGTATAAACATGTACGAACCCCGTAAGCTTTTGGCACGACAACAGCCAGTAAACAGATTATACAGCGGGGGACAATGATCCTAACATGTCATGTACGGGCCAGGGTACACATACGTGTTCCCTGGTTGGCATCTCACTTCTTGTCGAAACATTTTTCTATTCTGGCCTTGCAGTAGGAATCTCTCTCTGGATGTGGACATGTCACCAAAGCCCTGCAGCCAGAACAAGCCTCAAAGCAACATCAACATGTTCCTCTCAATCCTCTTTACCATAATCAAGCTCTTCAAAAATACTCCGTACAGGTTTGTTGTCTTCTGTTGATTCAGTTCACACCCTCAGCTAACAGTAATTTAATAATCCCAATTTGTAGCATCTTGACGTCACGTTGACCGCTGTTTTCCAGGGACTGGCAGTTATTGCCCCAGGCGTGGCATGTAGGCCAGCTGTCTGGGGGGGCACACAGGCAGAGAGGAGGCCTCCAGATCCAACTGTCCATGAGCACACTCACCCGGTCATGTGGGCTGGCTGTGCATTCAAAAGCTTGTGTTTAAGAAAACACTGTGTGTACCCAAAAGGAAAATATAGATGATTCTATATTGGTGTATTTCTGTCATTTAGCTCTTGTCCAAAGCAACATGAAGGGGCGGATTCAAATCTAGGACTTGATGATCTGCAGTCAGATTGCTCACCCACTGAGCTATACCCATGTGTATCGACATTCTATCGGTATATATTTAAAACAATACATACCTAAGACTTCATCTGTCAGTATATTTTGATTAGTTAAATCTAAAGTTACTTTTCTCAGAACATATTTCCACAGAACGAATGTTGAGATGTACGGTACAGAATTGAATCGTGATTTCTTTTTTCATGCATAGCTTTTAATTTTCTTCGACCCGCCACACAAGTACCCAAACGCTGAAAGGAGTTTTGTCCAGTTAGACAAGCAGGACATACTCACATCTTGGCAGTCTTCTTGGAGTTTTCCGTCTCATGTCTTCCTCAAACTGTTATCACAGGATGAAACTCTGAGACAAGGCAACTGGAGAGACTGAGAGAACTGAGAGAGAGAGAGAGAGAGACAGAGAGGGAGGGAGAGAAGGAGGGAGGAAGAGAGGGAGGAAGAGAGGGAGGGAGGGGGGGAGGGAGGGAGGGGGGAGGGAGGGAGGGAGGGATAGTGAGAGAGAGAGAGGGAGGGAGGGAGATCTGAACTTACCCTGCCTCCTCTCTCACAGACAACCAGTGTGCTGCTATGTGTTTTCCATGGCTACCCTGAATCTGTTTACGTTTATTAATAAACAGTCCTCGGAGAGAAAGACGAGCCATGGTGGGCTGCTCATCGTCTACCCACAGACAGACAGAGAGACAAAGACACTGCGGAACTCTCTGGAAGATTCATTTAAGTTCCAATGACCCCTCGCCACATTGGCTGCCCTAACCTGTAAAACAAACAGCCCCGTGTATCCACTTTTAATCTGTATATGTGTGTATGAATGTGAAGAGCTACTTGATATTGTCCAATAGTAAACCTGTTACACAGAATAAATCCTCTCTTCCCATGTTCCCTGTTCACAGATCAGATTAGCTTGGTTTAGGTGCGCCGGCTGGAATGCTGGTGGTCAGAACTGGGTACGTTCATTAAATTGTGTGTGTGTGTGTGTGTGTGTTAAGAGAGAGGGAACATGGAGCTCAAGATTCCACCCATGCCAGTTCATTATCGAGCTCTAAATAGACTGTACTTCTCATGGCCCCCTCTAGAGACCACAGGCAGGATTGGTTCCCCCCCCCCCTCCCTCTCTCTCCTGGAGCCCCCTTGTCATGTTGGATCACAGGTGTGCTCCGTGTGTGTGTGTGTGTGTGTGTGTGTGTGTGTTTTTTCTTGTTCAGAAACGACAGGACAGTGCATCAATAAACGTCACAATCTTTCACCACTAGGTGGCAACATCATCTTAGCCAATCCACACTGAACTACAGAAACACGCAGTTTGATTATGTTAAACATCTATAATTTCAAGCTTTGCAACCCACATAACTTGACAGTCTAAGTAGCCTATCTTTTTGGTCTGGCCAGACTTTCAGTCTGCCTTTTTGTCGTAACAGTGAATCAAATGACTCAGAACCTTTCATTGGCCGTGGATAAACATTGATTGTCCTAGAGAGTGGTGGTGCGTGTCTGTGTGGATGACAGCTGCGATTGAGATAGAGGTCAATAGATGTCACTGTATCACTCGTTCACATTGTTTGTTCTCTTTATCTCTCTCGCTCTCTCTCTCTCGATCTTGCTGCGTGTCTCTCTTTCTCAATCTGTCTCGTTATTTCTCTCTCTCTATCTCTCGCTGTCTCACTCTCCTGTGGAGACTTTCCTGGCAAGACCAGGGGCCGAGAGTATTATCTGTTTTAATACAATGTTGAAACTCCGGGTTCAAGGCGGAGCCAGGCCGACCATGACACACACACACACACAGACACACACGCAGACAGACACAGACAGACACACACGCAGACAGACACAGACACACACACACGCAGACAGACACAGACAGACACACACACACAGACACACACACGCAGACAGACACAGACAGACACAGACAGACACACAGACACACACACACGCGGACAGACACAGACAGACACAGAAAGACACACACACACAGACACACACACACGCGGACAGACACAGACACACACAGACACACACACACACGCGGACAGACACAGACAGACACACACACACAGACACACACAGACAGACACACACGGACACACACACAAACAGACCCGTGGGGGTTTAGTCAGGAGATTGCGTTGTCTCCAGCCTTCTCCTCACCTCCTTGTCATGAACAACTCTTTTCTATCTTCCTCACTGCTCTTTCTTTCTCTCCTCTGTTGTCTCTCTATTATGTGTCCCGTGTGGAAGTGTCTGTCCATCTGCTGGGGTGTAGGACACCGGGACACCCCGTGTTTAGGGGGGCGTTCCGGTCTCGAGCGTCCCACTGATGGGCAGCACATGCTGGACGGCTTGTGGTAGCACACTGGGTCCTCTCCAAACTCTGCATGTTAGAAGGCATGTTATCTTTTTTTGTTTGTCTCTCATCCCTCGTCCCTTCCCCCCCTCTCTCTCCCTCTCTCTCTCCCTCCCTCCTTCTCTCTCTCTCTCCCTCTCTCCCTCCCTCCCTCCCTCCCTCTACCTCCCTCCCTCCCTCCCTCGGCCTCTCTCTCTGTGTGTGCACATGTGTGTGCACATGTGTGTGGGAGGTGTTTTCCATCATCCTTGTCATGTATGGCCTGTTCGGTGATGTACAGGATAGTCCCACTCTGCCTAAGTGTGTTTTAATGAGTCTGATGTCATCCACTGTTATATTACAGAAAAAGCTTGTGGATCTCTCAGTTGAAACGTCATCCATTTGCTGTCATCAAGCAACTCTTGTTTGTACAAGTCGAGGTTTTAAAGCCTCAATGGATTACTTGATATAATGGAGTACTGGCCCAATTTAACCAGCATGTGATTGTGTTTAGATTGAATGTTTTTCCATCTCAAAAGGTGATAGTGCTACCTACTATGAATTCACAGAGGAAAACAGAGAAGGGACTTATATGGGCAACGTTACAAAGTTCTCCAACTGATTTTTTCGCTGCCCCAAGGTCTACAATATGTCTCTGGTTGACAGCATGTTGATGTTTCCAATTTCAGAAATAGGTCCTGCTATGTTTTTGAGTGACAGAGGAAGTCCATCAGTGTACCACATGGGGAGTGACCTACTGTCATTCTCTCTCTGGGTTCAGGTAAGGGTGAATGAGCTTCTGTATACTTCTGAAGTAACTCCTGAAAGATTA